>NC_060268.1:101598586-101628828 GCF_021613505.1 Equus quagga
TCGCCACCATTATCACCACCATCATACCATCACCATCATCATCATCACCATCATCATCATTGTCGTTGTCATATGCACCAAAGCCCACTTGTCTATCCCCTATTTCCAGGACACCAATCCCTAAGCTGGGGGATTGGGCTAGGTTGACTCCGACTTCCATACAGAGTGACTATCATATGTACATTCTATGCCTAGTGTTACCAAAGTCCCTGGCTGAGGACAATGTGCCCATGATGTGCCTGTCCTCCATCCCTGCTGAGCACACTTCTCCAAAGCACACGTTCCATCTTAAGCATGTGGAATCCCAAGCTGGGTCCAGACCACCTGCTCTGCCCCTCCTCTCCTGCCTGCCATGCCTCCTGCAGGCCAACCCTGGCACTGCTGCTCTCAAGTAACTCTTTAGGAGCAACAACATCAATGCTTCCTACAGCCATGCCAACAAGAAGGACGTTCATTGTGTACCTTCTGGCACTCAGAGGGGAGGGAAGAAGGAGGCATGGCCCACAGAGGGTCCAGGAGCCAGCAACCTGCTAGTGGTCAGCATTCCTCAGCCTGAGTACCTACACACAGCTCTGTTGCTGACATGCTGAGCAGAGAGAAGCTCATCAGTAGCAACACCCAGCATCACAGGGAGTAGAAAGCCATGCATGCACTGAGGGCCCAGTGTGTGCCAGGAACCATGCCCTATCCTATTTACCCCTCAAAACAAACCTTGCAGGAGGGAATAAGCACTCTCATTTTTTAGATCGGTAGCCTAGGGCTCAGAGACGCGAAGTAGCTTGCCCAGGGTCACACAGGGCATAAGTGAGGAAGCAGAGAATGGAATTTTGGGAAGCCCAGCTCAAAAGCTGTTCTCTTAGAACAGGATAGCCCACTGGCAGAGCACATACTCAGCTCCCCGGGGATCAAAGCACCCTTATTCTTAGGGGCCAAAAGCCTTTGCCGATCTCTCAACGTCTTTTTGGAAGTTCTTCTCAATACTCAAGAACGAGGGAGTTCTTGTTAAGAAGTGTGTGCCCAGCTGGCTCTCAGGAAAGCAGTGTACCTGTCCCAGGCCTCCTACTTCTGAGGCGTCACTGCTAGCAATGACACAGAGGCTGACTATGTGAAATCTGAAAAAGTCCCAACCACACAAAAGCCCCCTCACCCTGGTCACCCAAGCCAGTGACCCAGAGAACCTGCTATGAGCCATGCTCTTTGGAGAAAGAGATGGCACGAGAAAATAAGCTGATACCAAGAGTGTCAGGAGGGAAAACACAAATTCTGGGCCATGGTCTGACATCCTAGCACACTCAGGTGGCTCCAGAAATGGGAGGGTTTTTATGCTGGGATTCCTGAGGCCCCGTGGGGTCGGTGGTCTAAGAGGGGAGCCGGAACACTTGGAGAAGTGACTCAGTCTGAGAAGCTGAGGCAGGACAGGCAGCGGCAGGAAGAGACAGCATTTGTGATGCTCCCACTCTGTGCCAGGGACGGGGGCAGGTGGCTGACGTACGTTACCCCACTGAGCACTCCTGGTTCCCAAGAGAAATGCCCTAAGCCCGTTACACAGATGAGAACCCTGAGGCTCAGAGAGCATGTCAAGCCAGGAAATGACCTCAGTGGTTGAGTCTGGGGCCCTGAGGGAGGGCCTCTGTAGGGCATGAGTGCTTGTTTTTGCATCAGTCAGAATTCGCCCTCCCAGAAATGCTGCAGAACTCTCAGCCACATCACTCTGGTTGTCTGCAGGGCATTGGGCAAAGGAGACGGCGACGACCCGCTGGCTGATTCGCCCGAAAACAAGGCTTGCAAGCAGGTGAGGGTGGTCACGAAGGAAGTGGATCATGAGAGGTCCCGGGGGTGGATGAACTGATAACAACATCTCTATTAACTTGGAAACCAAGAGGAAAATCAAACCAAAATTACAGCCAGCTTCTTCCTGCTAAAACCAGATCAATAGAGAAGGCAGAAAAACAAGTGTGTTTTATTTTCGACAAACTTCCAATTGTCACCTTCTGTTCACAGGAGGAAAATGAAGGCAGTCACACACGAAGAGCTCATGGCAGCTAGCTGAAACTGGGCCTGCCCAGGGAGGGGCAAGACCAGCAGTGGGGCTGAGGCTGCACTGTGATTTGGGGATGTCATTTTCCTTCTAATGAAAATTAAATGGTAAACTAATGGATGTGTTGTGGTGTTAGCAATTTATCCAGATGCATCCTGGAGTCCTGGGCAGCAAGGCCCAGGGAGGTCAAGACGAAGAGGACGTGGCCACCACAGGGAGAGACTGCCCAGGAGCAGAGACGGGAAAAGGCCAAAATCAGGAGGCCATCATCATTGTGTCCCTGAGGCTCAGGCCCCCTCACCCCTCTGGGAGCCAGGAGGAGGCACTGGTATCCGTGCAGCCCAAGACCAGAAGCCCAGCCAGCCAACTCTCAGCCATGGCTCCTTCAAGGAGGCCAAGAAATCAGCGCCTACAAGGTGGTGGTCCAGCGCGCCCCTCCTCAACGTTCCTTCTCCACTGTCCTGCAGGGTCAGCATGTTCAGGGACTCTCCCTGCTTCCTGAGGGGAAGGCTTTTGCAAGGGCCCTGGGATATGGGCCAGCGAACTCTGCTTGGCAGGGAGGAAAATAAGCAGATCCACAAGCTGGGATCCCCCCAGCTACCCTCTGCTCTTGGCCTGGGGTCCGTCCAGCCTGCAGGACAGTCATTGTCTGACCAAGGGGCAGTCAGGGTCCGGCAGCAGAGGCAGGAACATGGGGCAGGGTGTGAAGTCTCAGTCTCTGACCCCTTCTCCATGTCTCAGGGCAGCCGACTGACTGTTTGGTCCAGGATGCCACGTTCCTGCCTCGCAGATCTTCATCACTGGCTTCAAGCTGATGTCTCAACAGCGTCTTTAAGACCCGTGCTGAAAGGTGCTGCCATGGAGCCTGTGCTCAGGGAACCACTCTCCCCTGCAGCTCTCTCCCCACCAGCCCTGCCTCTGCTGTGGGCCTTGAAGGGCAGACGGGCCAAGGAGAGCCAAGCCTCAGCCAGATGTGATAGGGCAGCAGCCCACGGGGCTCAGGGGCAAAGCACCCAGCCACTCTCCACTGCTCCCGCCTCCATCGCTCTGGGTGGCTCCAGCCTGCCCTGTACAGGCCTGCATGGGTAAAGGCCTGGGGGCACTGGCCCATCACTGGTCCATTGAGCTGCTCCCTGTTCCTCCCTCCTCACATTCCCAGCCTCCTACCCTCTCTGGTCCTGAATCTCAGCCCTGTGTCTCCCTCAGGCCCCTGTGCTCTAATGTCCTACAATTCGGCAGTCTGCCCTGAGGCTGGGTTCTGGAACCCCTCAGGCTCACGTCCGTCACTGTGGGTCAGATATACCCCATGTCCCCTGCCAGGCTGCCCACCCTGGAGAGAAATCCGCAACCCACAGGACCTGGCCTGTTGCAGCATGGAGAAAAATAAAGCCAAGAGGAACGATGTTTTCTCCAAGTGATGTGTCCAGGCTCAAGGTCCCCACCACACCAATGATAAGTCACCTGGGCCGCAGTCACCCCAGTGGCACCTTCAGGCTCAACTAGCCATTTCACTGCATCCACGACAAGATCTCTCCCCCAACTCCCACCAGTCACATCCCTCCCCGCCCCTCCCCCAGAGAGCGAATGCCCCTTTTAGGAGCTCCCATTGTCCTACAGGGGCAAGGGCAGCCAGGAGGATGGGCTGCTCCACGAAGGGAGCTCTGCCCTGCCCCGTCTCCCCAGGTCCCCCTGCACACCTGGTCCATCTGCCTTTGGGGCTGGGGCTGCCTTTCCCTACCAGAGTCTGATCTCTCTCCTCAGCTGCTCCTCCTCACCCTCGGGCTCCGAGGCCACCGCACCCCTGCCCTGCCAGCAAGCCCAGCATCCAGGAAGCATTCAGCCGGGCGAGTGGAGGCCCCAAGCCAGCATCTCTTTGCCCCATACCCCAGCCTTCCTACTCCACACTCCTCAATCTGCACCACCACCCCACAGGTGGGCACCCTTTCATGGATGAGGGAACTGAGGGTCAGAGCAGGGTAGTGATGGGCCCCATGCCCCTCAGCCCGGAGCAGCAGAACCTGAACTCACACCCACGAGCAGGTGCTGCCCTGACACGCCTGGTGGGGCTGCTGCCCATCACGGGCCCCAATCCGGGGAAAGCCCACCAGGCGGTAGACCCAGGTCTGCCCCGTGGACCAGAGTTCCATCCTAGATTTCTTCTGCCATCAGGGCCTTCCTCTAAATATCTCAACAGCATCTAAGCAAAGGCCCTTTTGTCCCCTTTGCCCAGACCCTTCGTCACCCTCTGCAGGACCAGGGGGGCTCCCTCCCCACAGCCCCGAGCACCAGGCCTGTGTGTGCCAGCAGAACCAATAGCCCCACACAACACCCTCGCCCGCCCACCAAGGCACACCCAGCCCGCTCCACGTCCAAAGGGCTCCGTGCCTTCACGCCTTTGAAATGATGGCGCCCGAGACCCTTCTCATGCACGGGAAACCCTCTGTTCTCGAAGATTCAATTTGCAGAATTGGAAATGGAAATTGGGCTTGTGCCACTATATGCCTCGCCTAAAGAAAGCTCCTGGAAACGAAAAAGATTGGCAGGTTTATGTTCTTGTAATTTGCTTTTTCCTCTGGGGTGCCCAACCACCTTTTGTTTTCAAGTGATAAATAATACGCCCCTCCCACACCTGGAGGACTGGCTGGGAGAGGAGCGGGAGGGAGCAACACCTGCTGGGTCACTGCTCAGCGGCAGGGACAGTGGGGGCCACCCGTCTGCGGTCTCCTATTTAATCTTCTTTCTAGGGAAGTATGATTATGCCGACTGAATGGCTGAGAAGACGAGGAGCAGAGAGGATGAAGAGCAGCCCTAGAGCCTGGCTGGTGAGTGGCTGCCTGCACAGCCTCTTGCATCCCACACACCTTCCATCTCGGCAGGTGCTGGTGTGGCAGGCAAGGGTCTCTGGCCTGAGGCCCCTGCACTGCCTGGTCCTGCTCATCCCAGCTGGCACCAGTCCCCGCAGCTAGCCGGGGGAGCGGAGGGGGCCGCGCTTTCATGGGGCAAGGTGGGAGGCGCCACGGGAGCCCAGGGAATAGATTACCCGCTTCAATTATTTTATCTAACAGTGACATTTGTACTGTAAAAGTCAGCACAAAAATCAATGAGTTTTAAAGGACAAAATCTGGGGGAGGCTCCAACCCAGCGACCTAGAACAGCAGCCCAGGAACCAGGAGGAAAGAGGCTCAGAACTGGGGGAAAGTCAGGGGGTGGGGGGTGAGGCTCCCAGGATGCCAGGGCCTGGGTGGGCCCACCCCCAGCAGCACTTAGGAGCAGAGGAAGAAAGCTGGATGCTGTGCCCAGCCCTGGACCCCCAGCTCCAGACAAATGCATCCTGAGGGGCACCTGTGTTGCAGGGAGCTCGCTTGGCACGGGCACGGTGGACACTCTCTGCACTTGCCCGGCTCGGTGGAGGAGCCAGGTGTGTAACTAAAATGATAATCGCACGCCGAATAGTTACCCTGCATTTAAACAAGGGCAAGCATGCTGGTCAGAAGGGTCAGGGAGGGCTTCCCCCCCGAAGTGACTTTGAGCTGAGGCTCAGAGGAGGAGTTGGCCAGGGGATGCACGGAGGAACAGCATTTGGGCAGATGGAAGAGTAGGAACAGGAACAAAGGCTGCAAGCTGGGTTTCCTCAAGGACCTGAGAGAAGCCGCTTCCTCCAATCCACTCCCTCGGGGCCCCAAGGAGTCGAGGATGAGGGTCGGGGTACAGCCTTTCTCCCTGCATATCAGCGGCACAGGGAGGCCATGTGGGCAGCTTCCTGCAGGGCCAGGCGGGGCTGTGAGCTGCCGGCAATCTCAGGAAGTGACACCCGGCAGGCATTGACATCCAGCAGGACCTGGGAAGACCCGACCTGCCTCCTGCTCCCAACCCCAGAAACCCCGGGCAGAGCTCCAAGGAGACTCTCACCCCGTTGACTGTACATCAGAGCCGCCGGCGATGCTGGAACGCTGAAGTCACAGGAAAACGTTTCGCAGTCCGTTATGCCCAAGCTAGCCACAGAGTAGATGCCAGCCAGGGATGGCCTCCGTAACATGAGATCTGTCCTTCTCAGCCCTTTTTGTCACTGTCATCATCTTAGCACCATTGACATATGTTTTTCATTAGTTCTCACGAGAACTTCCTAAGGTGTATATGACTGTCCCATTCTGCAGATGAGGACCCTGAGGCTCAGAGAGGGTGAGTAACTAAGGGCAGTCCCACAGCTGGGACGCGTCGAAGCAGGACTGGCAGCCTGGACTGCCCAATCGCTGGCCCGCAGAAGAAGTTGGCTCGGCTGACATTTAAAGTGTAGGAGGAACAAATAGTCTTATCTTTGCGTTCCCAAACTGGAAGCTTACACGTGACCAGCATGCAGCTTCCACAGGTCCCTATGGGCATATCTAAGGTTCTCCCCTACAGTCCCTACTTCCACATTGTTTGGGGCAGGGTTGATGGCTTCCCTGAACCCAGGACCTCCTCGCCTTCCAGGTCAGCCTGAGCCAGACCCCAAACCCAAAGTCCCGAGTGCTCGGGCTCAGAACATCCCTGCCTTCACGTCTGGGAGCCTGTGGGCGTCTCTGCCTGCCTGCTGGAGCAAGGACGTGGGGGCTCTGCCGGCAAGGAGGCTGGATGAAGAGCACCCCTCAGCCCAGAAAAGGCCCAGGCGAGTGGGGCAGAAGGAGACCCCTCCCTCCCCGTTGCACTGCAATCTTCCCCGCAAACCCCAGGGCCATCTTGCCAGAGAGCCCAGGGGCCATCCCACCATCTGAGTGCTGGTGGATTGGGGAGCCAACCTGGGGCTTCCGATGAGGAAGAACAGGGAGCCCAGCCCTGGGAGGGTGTCCAGCCACTGGCAGGAGCCAGTCTGCTTGCCAGCTGGGATCCAGGCAGACCCTCCCTGCTCCTGTCTTGCTGCCGTTGATGGTTGAAGGGGGAGGAGGAGCCACAGAGGCAGCCTGACGGCCTTGGCACAGGCCCCGCCCAGAAAGAGTGCCCGCTTTTCAGGAGGAACCACCAGCACTGAACCAGCCCCAGAGGGCCTGTCCCCTCTGGAAGAGAGGCCATCTCCCCACAATGCAGAGGTCAGCTCCCATAGGTCACACACATCCCTGCCCCTGGCTCTTCCCAAGGACACCAGGACCAGGCAAATGGACCCAAGGTCCTGTGGGGAGAGAGGACTGGCTGCAGGGGTGGCAGGCGAGAGGGCCTCCCTCAGGCCTCCTCCAGCTCTGGCCACCGTGCTGGGCCTGGACCATCCCACTTACTCCTCACCAAGGCCAGGCGGGGTCCGTAGCGTTGTCCCTGTTTTGCAGACGAAGAAGCTGACGCTCTGCTGTCTTCTCTGCCTCACAACCACTGTGGGGTCAGCCCTCCCCGGGCTATTCCTCAGCTTCTGGCTTTTGGACACAAAAAGGGCTGATTGGACACTGGGTTCAGTTTGGGACAGCTACCACCTGGGCATCCTGCCTGAGCACCTCAAGGGACACCTGTGAGACAGAAGACACTGTCTTCAAGGGGACGGAAGACCCCGGGCTGAACAGTTGGGATTAGAGGGAAGTGCCAGGCCAGGCCCACAGTGGGTTCTCAGGAAAGGAAGGAGCAAGAAGAAGCCACATGGACCCCTACACCTTCTGAGCACACACGTCAGGCTCAAGAGCTCACTGAGTGCAAGGAGGGTAGGGGGGCAGGAGAAGAAGGGAGCAGTCAGGGCAGGCTGCCTGGAGGAGGCAGACACAGACCTCAGTGGATTGAAATCCCTCACAGGCATGAGGGCAGCCCAAAGAGGTCCAGACTCCACAAGAGGCACCGAAGGGCAAGGTCAGCCTGCCATGGGTGGACCTTCGTACCCCTGCCTCATGCAGTGCAGTGACTGGAAAGAAAGAACATAGGCCTTCACGTCCAAGACAAATCTGGCCTTTATGGGCTGTGTGACCTTGCACAGGGACTGAACCACTCTGTGCTTCAGTTTCTACCTCTGAAAAACAAGCACAGTAACATCTACCTCGCCAGGCTGGTGGGTGGAGCCAGTAAGACACTGCAGGCCAGGGAAAGGCCCTCAGCCCCTGCCCTCACCCAGCACATTGAGATGGGTGGGCCCTGCCTCAGCAGGGGACTGTGTTCCCCAAGGCCTCCTCCACATAGCAGTGTGGATGATGCGAGGAGCCGGGAGGTGAGCGTCAGAGGGAGGGGACACGGGAGGCAGCCCCATCCCCAGAGAGGGTGATGGACTGACTTCGAGTTCAGCTGGGCCCGGGGGGAAGGGAGGTCAAGCTGGAAGCGGGGCGCAGGCCCACAGCTCCAGCCGGCCCCTCGCTCCCACCCTGACACGCCTCCCGCCCAGTTCCCCAGGGCTGCAGAGGCATCCAGCACTTCAGGGAGGCCGCAGGACGCCAGCACTGGCAGGAGAGGTGGCTTCTGTGCCGTGATCCAGGCAGAAGCCGTACCCGACAGCAATAAGGCCTTGAGTCAAACCTACAGATCCAGTTACAGCAGACCCAAAGGGCCTCCAGAAACATCCTTCTGAGAAAGCTCAGGCGTGCAGTGACGCTGGCCTGGGACAGATGGATAATGACATAAGCCCTGCCAGGCTGTCGGGCCGCCCCGCAGCCCCAGGGGCAGTGGTGCGCTGGTAAAGGTTTAACAACAGGCTCTCTGAATATAAATAAATACATTCATCCTTGATTTGGAATATTTGCCGATTTCCTTGGTGTAAATACTTCCGCCACGGTCAATTTCGAGCTCCCAAAGTGACGTCACTGAACATAGAGTTAGGAAGCCGCCTGGCGTGGGCCACTTCCAGCACACCACTGCCAGGGGGGCACCCACATGCGCCTCATTCTTGGAGGTGGGGAAGGGAGGCCACCAAGGAGAAAATGGGGACGGGAACCAAAGAGAGACTTCAGGGAAAGCTAAGAGGGCAACAGTGAGGCCTGCTGAGTGGGGTAAGTCAGAGGAGCTCAAAATATCTCCAGACATTTCCCGATAGCGATCCAGGCTGGGGTGTTTGGCACATGGTCCCTCCCAAGCCCAGGAAAGGGCCCAGTTCTAGAGGCAAGGCCCCACCACACCCTATAGGGGGAACCGCCCACAGTTGCCCCATCTCAAACATCTGCTGCTGAGCCAGCCCAGTGGCCATCCATGTGGCCCAGCCTGGAGCTTCCGACACCACTCTTCTGTGAGGCACAGCCACCTCGTGTGTCCTGTCACTCATGTACAGACGGAGCTGGCAGGGGCAGGGGAGGAGCCCCCGTGGGTGCCCCGGTCAGCAGTGCCAAGACTCTGGGCAGGCAGGCCTGTTCCCATGCTTAAGGAAAAGCAACTTTCCCAAGACACCTCTCCCAGGAGTCTCCAGGGAAGCCCAGGATGGGAGGGAACCTAGAGGCCAAAGGGAGCAAGTGATGACACCCAAGCCACCACCCCAAGCCTATGTGGCTCCGGCCTGGCCCCGGGATTGGGTCCCTGCACCACCTTACCAGGCAGCCACAGTGTCACCTCCACAGAACTCACCCTGCACCACCCCGGCCTGATCCTGGAGGTAGGCAGTACGGTTCTAATCCCAGCTCTACCACCACCATCTGTGCATCCTGGGATGCATGCTCCCTCCAGCCTCAGTTTACCCCCCTGTGAAGTGGAGCCACAACAGCCCATCATCTGAGTGAGGTCTGAAGCCTGCAGGAGATAACGGACCTGGCGTGGAGCCGCCTCCAGACACCCTGTTCTGTAAGGAATAAACCCTGTTCTTCTCCCTGGGGGTCTGCTCTCCTCTAGGAGGTTGCACGCCTCTGCTCCCCCAGGGACAGCGAATGACAGAGAAGGAATCTGAGAAGGACCCTCGGTGGAGCAAAAGCTCCCTGTTGTCACACGCACGTGCTCCGAGGGCCAGAGGAAAACCACCAACGTGTGCAGTGGACAAAGGAGGGAGAGTCGGGCCCAAGGACATGTCAGAGCAGAAGGTAAGCTATTTGGGTCCTTGCTCTAAAAGCTGACTGGCTTATTGGCCCCGTGCTTCCTGTCTCTTTTCAGGAGAATGCCGACGGTTTAAAATAGCGTGTTTGCTCAGAGGAGTTCCTCGACGCACAAGTCAAGAGAAGAGAAACGTTCACCCCGCATGCTCCCTCCCCTCCACCCTGCTAATTAGGGCTCTTGATTTCCCTGCCTCAGACCTCCCACCGGGTGTGTCTTCCCTCCAAGACTATCAGAGGGACTCCAACTTAAAAGGAAGGGAAATTCCAACATCAATTCTCAGTCACTTCTGCGGGTCAGGTCTCTCTCACAACGATTTAGTCAATTAAGGAATTATTGAAGGAAGAGAGAAAAATTAGGAGACGGTCAATCAATTAGATTAGCTACTAATTAGTTTTATATCTGTTAACGGAGGTGAGAATCTAAAGCGCAGAGTTGTACCAAGATTCAGGCGTTCACTGTCTAAGGAGGGAGGTATCGGGGAGCTGGGGGGGAGCAGAGCAAGAAAACGCCACGTCGTTAACTGTCTTTTCAAGCTGTTTTAAGAGAGGTTTTTTTTTATGACCAAAAATCTTAAGTGATATGAATAATCTATTTTAGTGCTGTGTAGAAGGCTTTTAATTCCAGACCAGTGTATGGTCATTAAAACCTGGAGATGGTAATTCTACCTAAACCACTGACTTCCAGAGTTTTCATAGCATGATACATATTAAACATTTCAGAAAATAAATGCTCGAGGAACATGCTCCCCCCAAAGATTTCAGTGAAGCATCTAGAATTATAAAACCTATGTGACATGCCAGGCCCTCTTCTAAACACTTTACACACAGTATTTTATTTCATCTTAACCCCATGATGTGGTTTTTTTTTTCAAACAGCTTTAATTTATATACAATTTACATGCCACAAAATTCGTCCATTTTAAGTGTATAATTCCAGCGTTTTTATTATATTCAGAGCTGTGCAGCCATCACCACGATCCTTTAGAACGTTCCCACTATCTTAAAAAGAAACCTCACGTCAATTAGCAGTCACTCCCTGCTGGTCTGAATGTCTGTGTCCCCCCAAAGTTCATAGGTTGAAATCTTAATGTCACGGTATTGGGGGTGCTCAGGTCACGAGACTGGAGCCCTCAAAATGAGATCAGTGTACTTATAAAGAGACCCCTCAGAGCTCCCTACTCCCTCCCACCACGCAAGGACACAGCAAGAAGTCGGGAGTCTGCAGCTGGAAAAGGGCCTGCAGACACTGAATCTGCTGGCACTGTGATGCTGGACTTCCCAGCCTCCAGAACTGGGAGAACTCAATGTTTGCTGTTTATAAGCCACGTGGCCTACGGTATTTTGTTGCAGCTGTCCGAACAGGCCCCTCACCGGCACCCCGCCCCAGTCCCCGGGTACCACTTTCTGTCTCTACCAATTTGGCTATTCTGGACATTTCACATAGATGGAATCATACAATGTGTGGTCTTTCGTGACTGTTTTCTTTCACTTAACATGATGTGTTCAAGGCCCATCCACATTGTGGCATTTTTCAGTACTGCATTCCTTTTTGTGGTTGAACAATGTTCCATTGCACGAGTAGACAGTGGGTGCTGTCTTTATCCTCACCTTGCAGATAGGGGTTACTACCCGAGGCCTGAGGCTGACCACATGCAGAGTCTGCCAGTCTGCCTCCGGAGCCCATACTTAAGCCTCTATGAACCTCCCACCATCGGGTACTGGCCTATTTACTCCCATGGTATGAATCATTTTCTTGCAAAAAATAATACGACTACATTATACGCATGTAACTTTGCAGAAATATTCAGGGATAAAGAAAGCTCTCCAGGAAACCCAGTTGATTGTTTCCTGTTCTCATTGATATTTGCTCGTTACTTATCCATTCATCCTGCCGTCTGCTCCTCTCTCTAGCCAGCAAGTGATCGCGGCACCTAAGATTCCAGAAAAGTTAAGGCAGAAAACCTAAAACAAAAAACAAACAAGATTCCTTGCATAACTAGAAAAACAAAGTGCTATTAAATCATTTTATGTTACTTTTTCTTATGGAAAATTTCAAACATTCAAAAAAGTGTAACGAAGCACCAACCATCCATCACTCAGCTGCTCCTGTCCCTTATGCTTCACCACCCCCAGATTATTTTGAAGAAAATCTCCAACATCATATCTTGTACATGTAAACACTTCAATTGTACCTCTATTAAGACAAGGGTTTTCTTAAAAACACATAAATACAGTGCTGCGGGTACCCCTACAAAAGTGAACAAGCCCTAATGTCAGTAGTCAAATTTCTCAAGGGTCTCATAAATGGGTTTTTTTACAGTTTTTCAAATCAGGGTCCTAATAAAGTCCAATTATATCTCGCCAATTGTTTTGTGTACTTCTTCAGTCACTTTATACTTTCCCCTCTGTCTCGTTCCCTCCCCCACAGCAACCCACCGGTGTTGCACGGGACCATTGAGAGCCACGACAAGCTATCTGAAAATAAGTGTGTGCAGGAGTATCTGGGTGTGTGTATGTGCAGACACAGATGTACATACAGACCCACATACAGCATCTCCCGGAGCGGATCTGCTTATTCCCCATGCACATATCTCCCTCCTTCCTCCCTCACTCACACCCCAGGGGCATTGCCTCCACTTCTCTACCCCCATGGAAGAAGGAAATAAAATGAAAACTCAAAGAGGACTCAGGGCTAGTTTTTCATCTTTCACTCCAAGATTCCAGGTAGGTCCAGCCCGGGGGAAGGTGAGAGTGAGGGCCGAGTGAAACTAAACAGCAAACTGGGGAGAGAGGGAGAGAGGATCAGGCCAAGCTTTTTATAAGAGGGACCAGGAAAGAGGAAGACTCGGAGGTGCCATGAAGGTGAAATCCCCCGGCCCCCGACTCACCGCCCATCCTTCAGCCGTCCTGCACGCTCGAAAGACCCCTACCAGAGGGTAAGGGTCTTAGATACTATGTGTGGGGTTGGGGGGGACAGGGGGTCCCTGGGTCCTGCCCAAGGTAGACATGAAATGTCAGCAGGGGCAGTGGTGGCCACACAGCCACTGTTACACGTAACCATGAGCATCAACGGATATGGAGATGGAGCTGGTCACCGTCTTCACAAACATCAATGAGCACCTTCTCCACCAAGCACTGCAGATACAGAGATAAGTACGTGACGGAGAGAGATGGACAAATTTACACCAGTCGACACATTGGATGGAGGGACGCACACTTTCCTGCCCACACACGCACATGCACACACACACACGGTCCTGCACACGCACATGTACGCCCATGCTCATACATACACACACGTGGGCCTGCACACACATGTACATGCATACACACCTGTGGACCTGCACAGGCATACACACATGTGGGCCTGCACACGCACATGCGCATGATACCCATATGTGGGCCTGCACGCACACACATGTATGCACATGCACAAACTAGCTTCTAGACACTGATGGAACCAGAGGCAGACGCTGAGTTACTCTGGGCCAGGGTGTGTGCCTTGAGCCATTTCCTGCCAAGGGCACCCACCCCCACCCATGACTCTGGGCCTTGAATTATGCTATTCCCTCTGCCAGAAACACCCCTGGCCCTGCGTCCAGTCCTCTCCACCTCAGACCCCAGGAAGTGTTTCTGGACCCTGCCCTCCCCCTTCAACCAGCTTTCATCCCACTGCACTGCCTGGAGCTGTCAGGACTGGTCTTCACTTTGTCCACAAATAAACACATTAATGACTTTAGACGTGTTAATCCAGGACACCCTAATACGAGCTAATGGCTTAATGGTCAGTGAAGGTTCTGGAAATCCTGCAGGCTTTGGGGTCAGGCAGACCTGGTTCCTACACCAGCGCTGACTCTCAGGAGCTTTGTGATCTTAGACCAGTTGCTCAGCCTTCCTGTGCCCCAGTTTCCCCACCTATAAAATGAGGCGACGAAGTTGCCATGAGGAAAAAATAAGATAAAAGAGGCAGGATTTGTGGCACAGAGTTTCCCATGGAGCAGGTGCTCAATAAATGTTTCCTGAAGGTCAGTGCAGCATCCACTCCACCAGGCACTGCTCAGCTGTCATCCAGAGAAAGAACCTGAGAGAGAGCAAAGAGCCACCGCCATGAGAGACATGAACTCCACTGCCCTGCACGCCCCGTGAGCGATGACCGTCAGCAGCAAGGGCGCAGAGGCTGCCAGGCGAGGCCACAGCACAGTGACACTGCTGTCTGGAGTGTGGGTGCCGCCAGCAGGCAAGGATGGCTCAGCATTGAGCCAAAACAATGACACCCCAGGGCAGGTCCACAGTGGCTGGTTTGGTCCAGAAGCTGCCTCCTTGCCTTTGCCCGCAGAGTGGGCTCATACAGGTTGAGCCCCCAAGAGGCCTTCAAGGCTTCTGCTGTAGTCTCCATGGTCCACAAAATATGCATCCATTCATCCCTGCCCCAGCTTGGACTTGCGTGACCCAAAGAGCAGATGCAAGATAGGGATGCTGTCCCAGCTCTCCTGAGCTCCCAGCCTTTGCATCTCTCCTCTGCCCTGGCTGAAGCCACTTGACACTCCTAACACACACACACACACACCCTCTGCAGGACGCAGAACCCACCCTGTGGGGATCTGAAGAACCTCAGCCCACCTGGGTCTCGGCGTCACATCCTCCTGGCATGAAGCATCACATCACAGCAGAAGCCTGAGCATTTTGCCACTGACTGGCTGTGGGACCTTAGGAACGTTTTGCAACTCCTCTAAGCCTTGGTTCCTCGTCTGTAAGATGGGAACAATAATTTCTGCCTCAATGCAGAACAAACTAGATGTGAGAAATACTTGTTGAATGAATGCATGGATAAATAAATAATCTTCCCAAGAGCCTGGCACGTAAAACTCACGACTGTGAGTTCCCTTCCCCGGCTGATCTGGCATAGATATCGTGTGACAACACTGCCGAGCGAGCTCTGGCCCATTCCCCATGCTGCCCCCACTTCCCATGACAGGACGTCCCCCCAGCCTCCTCTGCTTAGCTCCTGCCCTGGGCCCCACACGTCTGCCAGCTCATGAACTTGGCTCTGACTTATCCCTGATTGTTTTCAACGTTCTTCGACAGGATCTAGTAGCTTGAATGTGACCTTGGCCTCAGCCTATGGACAGCTCTCTGCTAGTCCTGACCAGCCTGGCCAACTGTGAACCCCACGCCAATGGCTACCATCACTCAGCTACTCTGTGCACCATTTCTCCTCAAGCAACAGCATAATTAGACCTGCCCCCAGCCCCATCATCCCACCCCCAGCCTGCTCTGACTGTCCTGGGCTGGGCTGCCACATCCGTGGAGCTGCTCCGCCCTGCACCTACTTACGTCGGGAGTCCTGGAGGTCACGATCACGACACGTAGAAACAGTGGGGAAAGGATGGCCTACAGATCTCTCCAGGGCTGAGCTCATCCGTGGCCAGCTGGTTAATGGTGCTGGGGGAAGCCAGACGAGGCTCATCTCACTTACAACACACGCATCTCAAGCACCAGACCCACCCCCTCTGGCCGACTCAAGGACATCGCTTGACCAGTTGTGCTTTGTCTCTAGTACGCAGCATGCTCCTGGCAGGGGCACTCCATCAGGACTCAAGCACACTGCCAAGATCACCCATGTTTCTAAGACACCCTACCCTTGACACCATCCGCCATGACACTGCTTCTCTTTACAACGAGACTTCTATAAGAAGGAGTCTACACCTGCCGGCCCCCTTTTTCTCTTCCCATTCTCTCTTGAGCTCATTCTCATCACCTCTGGCCCCGGCACCCTGCTGTAACACCTGCTGTCGAGGACCTCAAATACCTCCCCACTGTGAATCCAACGGTCAGCACTCACCCTTCATCTTCCTCCCCACCAGCACCGCCGGACGAGGCCCGGCCCATCCCCCTTTGTGCAGCGCCTTCTTCTCTTGGCCTCTCCTCCTGGTGCTCCTCCTACTTGGGTGGCTGCTCCTTCTCAGTCTCCTTTGCTGGTTCTCCATGGCATCATCTGACATATTTACTTATTTCTTTGTTTATATCCACCCCTCTCGCCACTAGAATCAAGGCTCCATGAGGTCATGTTCATTGCCATATTTCTGGTGCCCAGAGCTGTGCCTGGCACACAGTGGGTGTTTGATAAACATTTAAGGAATGAGCCCATTTGGGCAGAATGGACCACCATTCTTGAGGACCAGCATGTGCCAAGTCCTGGGCCAGAAGCTGGGGATACGGAAGTAGACAAAGCATGGTTCCCACCCTCAAATCTCACACTCAAGAGGACAGCAGGATGTGGAAACAAATTAATAATATAGCACAATAATAGAAGCAAAATAATAGTCATCCAAAGAAAAAAGAGGAAGAAGAACAGAACTAGCACAGGGGAGAGTGTATTAAAAGGTACCTAAAAGAACAGAGAAGATGCTCTCTGATCTGGGTGTTGAAGGTCTATCAAATTCACTGGGGTATGAGGCAAAAGGAAGGCATTCCCTGGCAGGGAGATGGGCATGTGCAAAGGCACCGAGGCTTGGAAAGCTGGAGAGCCTAGCAGGGAGCAGTCCACGCATGTCCTGAAAACTAAAGCAATCCAGCCACCTGGAGACAAATGGCAGGGGTGGGCGAGTATGACAACACGCTATTGGAGAGCAAGGAAGGATCTTAGATGTCATGCTGCAAAGCTTAACCTTGACCTTGAGTCAACAGAGAGTCACCAAAGGCTTTCAGGCTGGGATTGAACTGATCAGATCCGTGTCCCCAAGTCCCCCCCGGTGGCCATGGGGATGGATTAAGATGCAGAAAGAAGATGCTGGTTGAGGAAACTTGGATAGGTCACTGTCATGCTAACCTAGGCAGGAAATGATAGGTCTGCAGTGGTGGGGATGGAGAAAGGGTAGATTCAAGGATGCTCAGGAAGAGTCACAGATCAATCGGTTGAGAGTCATGAGAGAAAGTAAGCATTATCACCCAGTGACAGTGGCGCCACCAGCCAAGACAGGAGGGGACCAGATCTGGAGGAGAAACGGTGAGTTCAGACACTGTGCCCATGAGACAGCCCCAGAAACACACAGCATGGCTTCTGCCGTGTGACTGTCTGGTGTTTCACTCCACAGCAGCAAACGCCAGCAGCACCCAGGGTCCCCACCTGCCCTGAGAGGAGAAATGAGCACGTCCTCCAGGAACAAGCGCCTCCAAAAGGGCAAGAAAACCCAAGGAAGGAGAAAGCTGTGTCTGCTGCTGGAGAACTTACTTGCCTTTAACACTCAGCGAGAAGGGTGATTTAGACCAATTACAGCTCACCGTCTTTCCCTACTCCCTCAATTATGTCTGGTCTCAGCCACCCCTTGGGAGAAGCCTGCCCAACATCCAACTTACTGCTCTGGCAGCTTGAGGCACAAGTGTCAGGGTGTGTGTGTGTGTGTGTCTGTGCGAGTGTGTGAAAGAGAGAGGGATAGAGAGAGAGAGACCCAGTGTGGTGAGGAACGTGCCTGTGCTGCCCTCCAGGAGGACACAGGTCACAGCCTCGGGGGGCACAATGGGTGAGGTGTGAATTATCAAGGGCAGAGCCCTCTGGCTTCCTGTAAACATCTGCGCTGACATTTCAATTCAGAAATCAGGTTAAGTCAACCAAAAGCAAATCTCCAAAGTCAGTTCTCCAAATGACAAAATCACCGAGGGACCAGTTCTCCTAGTGGCAAACTCAGCAGAAACCAAACCACACCATCACTCATCTCCCACGTGCCAGTTGGCATCATTGAGGGGGTTTCCTGTTTCATATCCATCTCGACCTCCCCGGCCTACCATCTGCATACAGAACAGCAGTGGAGGGAGGGAAGACCCGGGGGCAGAGGCAAGGGGAAGCAAAACCAGGAAAACATCGGCAAAGCTTTCAGCAAACTGGCTATTCAGTGAGTTGTTCTAAGGGCAAACTGGCCTGATTTTTGGCAAATTGGTGAGGGGTGGTTGGCGTGGACATGCAGGCTGCTCCCATTCATGCCCCAGAATCATGCTCATGGGCCATTTCGCTGCCGCTGATGGGCCCCAAGAAGGGTTTCAGCCAACTGCCCGAGAGGACAGACCCAAGAGAGACCACATTCCCACACACCCGCTCCAGGTGACCAACACATGGCTCGTTCCTCAGAGCCATGTTCTCACATGGTGAACCGCGGTGAGGGGGTCCTTAAATTAAGCAGCCCCTCAGTCCACACTTCGGAGCCTAGGGGCCGCCACCAGGCCTTCTGGGGCCTTTCTGACTTTGAGAGGCTCTGTTTTCTCCCCCCTCCCCCAGTCCACCCTCCTCCCAGCAGACGACCTCTCCCCAGCATCCCTGCTTAATTCTGAGTGGGATCATCTATCCATCCCAGAGACCCTCAAAATGAGTGCCGTGACCAGGGAGGCCTTGGCAAGTATTCCGATGGGGAGAATCTTCTCTGACTTTGAGTCCAGGGCCTTGACCCTGGGCAGGCAGGACTGCAGAGGCTATAGAGTCTGGTTGATCCTTAGGCCCTACTCCAGCCCCACTCTCCTCAGGCTGGTCCAGGGTCCCAGCCAGCCTGGCCTGAGCTATAAGGATGTGATGACAAGCACGGGGTTCCAGTCATCAGACCCAGCTGAGCGCCTCCCAGTCTCCAGCAGCTTTGGCGTCTCCCTCCATCCTTCTCCTCGCTCTCCCAGGATCCAGAGGAGCATTAACTCATTCAGGTTCCCCCTGACGGTGAGCCAGGCATCATCACAGGGGTCACCTCCTCTGACTCCCTCTACAGCTCAAGCAGGAAGTCACTTCCATCCCCAGCTTTCAAGGGAGGAAACTGTGGCTCCGAAAGTTTCCCTTCCTTGCCTGAGGTCACACAACTTGCAAAGGGAAAGCCACAATACAATTCCGGATTTCACTTGCTCTGACAGATGATGGGATTTTGGGGGGCCCTGAGGCCCCTTCTTCTCCTTGGGTCCCCGAGCCACTGCCCCAACTGGCCACGGGACAGTGTCCTTCCTCTACAGGAACGTCTGTATGAAGCATGGGGCCAGAGTTCACACCAACTCTGCCCTGTGTCATCGACAGCCACAGATGACCCTCCTGGCCCAAACCATGCAATCATATCTGAATAAACGCTGGCTAGGATTTCAGCCACCTTGATCAAGAGAGGTGTGACAGTGAAAAGTCACCACACGGCCCTCCACAGCCACCCTCCAGAGGACCAGGAGGAAGCCCATCTTCCCCCCAAAGGCCAGCCTCCCGCAAAGGGAGAGAGGAAGGGGGCTCACATTTCTACTCATCCTCCTCCATCCTGCTCCCTCGGCTGCGCACAGGCAGGGAGAGTCCCAGGCTCGGGGGCCGGAAGACTCCCAGAGGAGTCCGCATTGCTCAGAGGCGGGGGCACCACCATGACAATCGAGTGCCATTGACCTAAAACAGAGACAGAGCCAGGAGCGTGGGGCAGAGCGGAGCAGGAGCAGGGCTGAACAAAGGGAGGAGCGCCCCAGCTGGTGGCCACAGGTGAGGCGATCCGCCAGCAAGCTTCTGAGAGAGAGGTTCCAGCCAGTGCAAGGGAAGGAGACCCAGAGAATGCAGTGGGTTGGCACCACACCAGCGGGTCCTGCAGGGATCACCTCAGTTGCACCTCTCCTCGACCCCACGAGCAGTGGCCCTCTCCTCATTTTACCGACAAATGGCACGGAGGCCCCAGGTGATCAAATGGCTGCCCATGGTCATGCTTGGGTAGGTCTGATAGCCTTACTCTCTGCGGGGAAAGTGACTCTGGGATCCTAGAGGTCATCCTCAGACCCCCATACTGACAGTGTCCCAATCATAATCAGAACCTGTGGTCTGCTGAATGCAGGGGTCAGGTCCTGGGCTCAAGGGCAAGGACCATTTGAGCAACCAAAGCAGCCAGCCCCCATGCACTCCCTGCTCCAAGCTGGGCTGAGCCAAAGGCATGGGCACCAGGGAGCCTTGTGGGAGAAAGCCCCAGTGCACCCACTCCCTCCCAGCCACCCCCGCATTCTCCCAGGGCTCGTCCACAAAAGGCCCCATCTCCACGTGGGCTGCAGGCAGGAACACCGCCTGAGGACAGGCCTTAGAATTGGGTCACGGAAGTCCTCTGAGACTGAACACAAATAGCAACTGTGCCCCCAGGTCCCCTGAAGCCCCTCCTGAGATGGGGCCAAGGGAACCCAGGGCCAGAGCAGAGAGGCCACAGGTCCTTGCAGGGACCTGGTGAGCTCAAGGAAGGCTAACCTGGCAGGGTGGGGTCTTCGTTTGGACGCTGGAGAAACGCCACAGCTCAGACTTGGTGCCCAGCGGGCTCCCGAGCAGCCTTTGTAGAACTGGACCAGAACAGGGAAGCAAAAGTTTCTGAGGATGGCCCATCGCTGCCCCCAGGCACCCACAGATAGCTGCAGGCCACGCACCCCAGCTCCAACCAGCGCCAGCAGCTCTGTTTTGCCAAAATGAAGAATGACAAAATGCCCTTCATCATCTCTCAGGTCCTGAGAACATTTTCTTCTAAAGAAAATGTCTAGAGACATGAAGCACCAGATGGCAGCAGGCATTCCATGGCCCCCTGGCACCTTCAAGCCAAAAGAAATTCTGGCTGTGACCCACGCAGATGAAAAGTGCCCGGACTTGGAGGCCAGCAGCCTTGGGGAGGCAGACAGGAGCCGTCCTGTCGGGAAGCACAGACACCCTAGTGCTTGGAGGTCTTCCACACCAGCACCACTAAAAGCCATGAAGTCCAGGGCAGTGTCTGCCCTGCAGTGCTGGGAGATGTGTGCCAGGGCTGGCGAGAGGCTCAGCACTGAGGATCCAGTTCTCTACATACGACAAGATTCTCCGCCCAGGCTGTCCGGATGAGTGAGAGAGAAGGGTGGGGCTGGCGCTGGTGGTGAAGCTGTGGAGAGCCCCAGAGGCCAGTCTAACACCCAGAACGGGGTTCAAATGACCTACTGGATGCCTGCAATGACCCCTGTAGTGCCCTTGTCATCTCCCAGCAGGAGTGCCAGGAGCAGGATATATTCCCCAATACACCCCAAGCCTCAGGCCCAGGTCAGCTTGCTTTTGAACCACTCACCCAGACAGCCACAGGTGGACTTTGTTACCTGCACCCACCCAGCTTGGCCTGCACCCAAGGCCTCCCACTGCAGCCATCACCTTCCAGAGCCAGGCAGCCAGGCTGGGGGTGGCAGAGCTGAATGGTCCCCCATCCAGCTGCCCCTGAAGCCCTGGCCCGAGGACCTGGACCTCCCACGGTAAATGGAGACCTTCCCCATGAATGAAGGGCAACCTAGAACTGGGGCTCAGTGGACCCTGCCACTCAGAAAGCCAGCCATGACCTCAGAGAGGGTGGCCACAGCTCAGAGCCCAGCTAGGAGAAGGGAACACAGACCTGTCTGGGAGTGAGCTGACTCAGCGAGACGAGGAGACAGTCATGAGGGCCCAGGGGAGGGTGAGGAATGGACCTCTGTGCCCATGGACGTGAGGGGAGCTGGTGAACCAGAGTCTACTCTGCCGCAGAACATGGACACTTGAAGCTTTTGGTGAAAACTATGGACTTTTCCCAGAGAAAAAGTAGAAACATGCATGTGCGCGCGAGAACACACACACACACACACACACACACACACACACACACTCTTTTCCAAACAATTTCAAGGAGCTTATGGAGTCTGCGAAGCTATGAAGAAAACCTCTAAATGAAAGGAAGCCACGTGTATTTTGTGCATTAAGTAATAACAAGTATTATTAATTCCTTATGAGTACGTGTCTTCTGGCTTCCTTATGTATTTATTCTCTGTCTCCTCTACTAGACGAGAAGCCCCAGAAGAGCAGGAACCTTGACTCTGTCATTCTCGGTGAATTCCCAGTACGTAGAACAGAGCCGGGCACGCAGAAGGCACAGCATAAACTCTTGTTGGAGGAATAAATGGATTAACAACTTTGTGCTTCAGTACTTAGCAGCTGCTGCGGCCTTGCTCCCAAACCAGCATGGGACAAAGCACAGAAAAGAAGAGGACTTTTTACGAGCTTGACTTGGCAAGTTCCAACTCCCTCCCCACCAGAACTCCACCCTGGGGTCCTTTCCACACCAACCTCCAGAGGCAGAGAGCCACAGCCGGCCACTCCTGTGGGGAGTCTGGGGCCAGCCGGTGGGGGCATGCAGAATTCCAGGAACTGCGGGCGCTTCCCAGAAGCCCTGTCCTGAGGAGGCTACCCACCGGCCCTGGAGAACAGCAGGGGAACTAGCCTGTGGACCTCCGCCTCTGGCCGTGGAGACCCAGGGCAGTGGTGGGGGGCCTCCATGCTGCTGGCCATTGATCTCCACTCATGAGTTTCTTTGTGGGAAGGAACAAACTGCTCCACAGTGAGACCAGCCAAGGCCGCCCCAGCACAGCCGCCTGGTGTCTCAGGCACGCTAATTACTGTGCTGTCTGAGAGCATCCGATCAGCTTCTCCCCACCACTGTTCCATAACCGACACGCTCGTCTGTCCCCAACTGATGGCTTGTGAGCAGGCCAGAGACTTACTAATCAACCCTAATGCAGACAGTTGATAACGGAAGAAAATTATAACATCAAGATTAAGAACCGTGATGCCAGCTTCTAGAAGATCGTGATTCACTTAGCCCCCTTTGTAGTGCATTTCAAGGACTATTAGTTGAAACCGCTCATTGCATTCAGGGCCCCTGACATAATCCTGACCGCTCCACCCTTTCTCTCCCGTGTGAGACAGTATTCCAGCAAGCCAGCATGACTCACTTATGTGGTGGATGTTACACAGATGGATTATCAAGCTAACACATCTCTGGAAAGCATAAGGGATGTGCAACTGTTTGAATGAATTCAAGCATGATGGTTTCTTTGGCATGGAAACAGAACCCCTGTGACAGGCAGCATGGTATCTGGAAAAGGCAATGGAATTTAACAGCTTTATTGAGGTATAATTGATATGCAATAAATTGCAAATATTACAGTGCACAATTGAATACATTTTTGACATATGTATCATCACAATCAGAATAGTGAACATATTCATGAGCCTCCAAAGTTTCCTTGGGTCCCTTTGTGGTCCCTCCCACCCACTCCCTTCCCAGGCAGGATTCTGCCACTACAGATCAGTGTGCGTGTTCTAGAGTTTTATATAAATGTAATCATACAGTATGTAGTCTTTTTTGTCTGTCTTCTTTCTCTCAGCCCAATTATTTTGAAATTGATCCACTCTATTGCTTGTCCTAATGACTGATCCCATTTTATTGCTGAGCAGTATTCCACTGTACAGATGCACCAAAATTGGTTTATACATTCTCTTGTTCACGGACATTTCAGTGGTTTTCAGTTTGGGGCTATCACGAGCTAAGCTGCTATATGTCTTCATGTGAACATATGCTCTTTGTTTCTCTTGAGTAAATATCTAGGAGTAGAATGGCTAATATGATAGGTGTATGTTTAACTGTTTAAGAAACTATCAAAGTGTCCCCAAAGTGGTTGTGCCATTTTACATGCCCACCAGCAGTGTACGAGAATTCCAGTTGCTCTGTATACTCACTAACACTTGGTATTGTCAATCTCTTAGTTTTAGCCATTCTAATAGGTATATAGAAGCCTTCCGCGACAGTTTTAATTTGCATTTCCCTAATCACTAATAAGCATCTTGCCATGTGCCTATTTGCCATCTATATACCTTCTTTGGTGAAGTGTCTATTCAAATATTTTGCCCGTTTTGCCTTGTGTTGTTTATTACTGAGTTTTAAGAGTTCTTTATATTCTCTACGTGATTCCTTCCTCCGATATGTGATTTGGAAATATTTCCTCCCAGTCTGTGACTTATCTTTTTATTCTCTGAACAGTCTTTCAAAAAGCTTGATTCTTAAAGAGGGCTTAAAGAGTTCTTAATTCTTAAAGAGTTCTTAATATTAATGAAATCTAGTTTACCAGTTTTTTTTCTTTTACGCATTGTGCTTTCAGTGCTGTAGCTAAGGAAGCTTTGCCTAAGTAAGGCCACAACGATTTTCTATTGTGTTTTCTCATAGAAGTTTTATAGTTTTAGGTTTTTCACATCTATGATCCATTTTTTATATATATTGCAAGGTATGGACTAAAATTTATTTCTTTGCACACAGATATTTACTTGTTCCAGCACCACTTTTTGAAAGACTATTCTTTTGCCACTGAATTGCCTTTGTACCTCTGTTGAAAATCAATCATCCATACACGTGGGGGTCTATTTTGCAGTTCTCTATTCTGTTCCAGTGCTCTATTTGTCTGTGTTTACAGCAAAAACACACTGTCTTGATTACTGCAGCTTTTTAACATTTTGAAGTCGTGTAATTCGTCCTCCAAGTTTATTCTTTTCAAATTTGTTTTGGCTTTTTTAGGTACTTTGCACTTCCACATGAATTTTTAAATCAGCATGTCAATTTCTACCCAAAATAAAGCATGCTGGGATTTTTGTTGGGATTGCATTGAATCTATAGATTAATTTGAGAAGAACTGATATTTTAACAGTAATGAGTCTTCCAATCCATGAACACAGTATACCACTCCATTTATTTAGCTCTTCTTTAATTTCTCTCAGTAATCTTTCATAGTTTTCAATGTACAGAACTTTCTGAGTTGGGTCAGACTGATCCCTAAGTATTTCACATTTTTTATGCTATTGTAAATAGTATTCTCTATTATTTATTGATTATTGATTTCAATGGTCCATTGCTAATAGATAGATACAATGGATTTTTGGATATTGATTTTTTATACTGCAAGGTTGCTAAACTCACTTGTTAATTCTCATAGCTTTTTTGTAGATCCCATTGAATTTTCCACATAGATGATCATGTCATCAGAAAATAAACAGTTTTAGTTTTTCCTTTCCAATCTTGACGCCTTTTATTCCTTTTTCTTGCCTAACTGCACTGGCTAAAGCCTCAAACACACTGCTGAATAGACGTGATGAGAGCAAACACCTGTCTTATTTCTGATCTGAGGGGGGAAGTGTTTAGTCTTTCACCATTAAGTCAGATGTTAGTTGTAGGCTATTCATAAATGCCCTGGAGGAAGTTCCTTCATATTCCCAGTTTTCTGAGAGTTTTAACAGAATTGGATGTCAGATTTTATCAAATGCTTTTTTTTGGCAACACTATCATATGGTTTTCCTTTTTAAGTCTGTAGTCATGGTGAATTACATCAACTGAATTTTGAATGTTGAACCAACCGGGCATCACTGGGCTCAACCCAACTTGGTCATAATGAAGTATCTTTTTTGTTTGCTGTTGCTAATAGTTTGTTGAGGTTTATTTTGTGTCTGTGTTTATGAAGGACATTGGTTTAGTTTTCTTGTAATGTTTTTGTCAGTTTCAGTATCAAGATAATACCGATCTGATTGAATGGGTTGGGAAATACTCTCTTCTCTACCATTTTCTGGAAGACTTTGCCTAAAATTGATATTATTTCTTCCTTAAATATTTGGCAGAATTCAATAGTGAAGCCATCTTGGTCTGGAGGTTTCCTTCTCTAAAGTTTTTTAACTACAAATTCAATTTCTTTGATAATTACAGGGCTATTCAGGTTTTCCATTTCTTCTTAAATGTGCTTTAGTAGTTTGTGTCTCTCAAGGAATTTGTCCATTTCAGCTTGCTTATCAAATTTGTTGGCATACGTTTTTCACAATATTCCCTTCCTAGTCTTTTAATGTCTATAAGATCGATAGTGATGTCACTTCTCTCATTCCTGATACTAGTAATTTGTCTTCTCTCTTTTTGTTTCCTAATCAGTCTGTCTAGAGGTTTATCAGTTTTATCTTCACAAAGAACCAGTTTTGGGATTCATTTATTTTCTCTGGGTTTTTTGTTTGCTTTCTATTTCTCTGTTTCCCACTCTGTTCTTTTATTATTTATTTTCTTCTACTTATTTTGGATTTCATTTGCTCTCCTACTTCTAGTTTCTCAGGTGGAAGATGAGATAACCGACTTGAGAAC
Source organism: Equus quagga (assembly GCF_021613505.1). Lineage (NCBI taxonomy): Eukaryota > Metazoa > Chordata > Mammalia > Perissodactyla > Equidae > Equus > Equus quagga. The sequence continues at coordinate 101,624,515 of NC_060268.1, forward strand.
TTTCTGCCTTTCTAAGAAGCAAGGGTATCTGAAGTCATATTAGCCATCAGTTTTTGTAAGTTGGTAGCTGGATGACCTTGGTCTAGTTAAATATCCTGTCTGAACCTCAGTTTTTCCGTCTGGAAAGTGGGGCCAATAGTACCCACCTTACAGAGTTATTATGACAATTCAATGGGATCAAATTTTAAACACCCAGCCTCATGCTAGCACACAGTCCTTGATCACTAAGTGCATCTTCCCTTCCTATGACAAACAATCATCCCCATCATCTCCTTGGGTGACACTCGAGGGCCCATAAGTCCCTCACAGTCACAAGATACAGAAACTGATGCAGCCACAAAAGTCCAGTAGAACCGACCTATTCATTTAGAGAGATGCAAACTGAGATGCAGAGATGAGCTCCCATGCAGCCACGCATCCCTGCGCATTAGCTTTAGGGGTAGAAACCAGAGAAACCAGAAACTCAGAGACAAGTTTGCCATGACACCAATGGGCCTGGTGGCCATCCCAGAGAACAACCAAGAAAAGGCATCCCCAGGCCCCTTTTAAATTATACCTTAGCCTTTGACCCTTCAACTAACAAATCCTCAGAGGACACAGATCCAGGAAGGTTGTAGTAGAAAAAGTATGGTCTTTGATGTGAGACACACCTGCTCTGCCACTTGCTGGATCTGTGACCCGAGACACATTACTTAACCTTCCTGAGGCTCGATTTCATCATTGACAAATCAGAGGTGATAAGAACACCAAACATCTGATAAGCACCTTCTGTGTGCCAGGTGCAAAGTGTCACCCCAGTGCCAGCTCTTCTCAAGCTCACTAGAATGCTGAGACTTGGAAGCTTACGGGCAAACCCAGCACAGAGAGGTTGAGTGCCTTACCCGGGTTCACACCAGCTAGAAAGGGTGACCTCACACAACCTACACAGAGCCCAGTGCTAACCATCCATCACTGCTGCTAATCACACCATCCTCCCAGGGGGTGGAGAGAATTAACGAACATATCCAAGGGGCTCAGCCCTGAACTGGGCCAGGAAACGTGAGATCCCCGGGAGCAGCAGAGGGCTGGGGAGCCCCGGGCAGAACAGGTGACTCTCCTGGCAGCTGCACAGGTGCTCAGAAGCCGCTGCCGGGGCTGCCCTAGGTCCAGGGGAGGTATTTATAGTGCAGGAAGCATCACTCAGCTCGGGCTGAGCTGAGCCAGGAGCTGATTTGCACATGGAATTGGCCATTATCGGCTCATTTCCATACGGCAGCTACATGGGGGAAATGATTTAAGGAGAAGCACCCACCACCCATCTTCTAAGGAGCTTCTACATCGCAGCTGCTATACAACACACACAACAGAGATGTCAGAGCCACATGGACCACCTCCCCCCAAGTCCTGAGTCTCAGAGGATGACAACCGCCCAAGGCCCACTGGTTGGTGATGGCAGGGCTGGGCACAGCCTCAGGTCTCCAGGCCTTGGCCCTGCCCTGCCCCATCCATCCTTTGTGGGCCCCAGCAGCACAGATCCTCAACTGGCACCGATGAGTGACACGTGCACACTCCAAGTGACACACATGACAAAGCGAATGGAAGAATGAGCACGTGCGGCCCTCTCCCCCCAACACACACACAGGCCATGGGAAGCTGTGGTTGTCCTGCCCAGAAGACACTGCGAGGAAATGCTGGTGGTGCCCTGGGGGAGGGGAGGGAACTGGGTGCGAGGGGAGGGTGTGCTAAGGAGAAATTCGATTTTTACTATGTGTATTTCAGTCTTATTTGCATCTTTACAAGTAGAAAATACACACGCTCATCACCTGGGAAACTGACTGACTTGTAGGAGCCACCGAGGGCCTTTGCTTTTGTGCCTGGGTGAAGGGAGAGCTTTCAGGTGATGTCCCTGGGGCCTGACCCCCAATACCTGCCCGACCCCAGACACTGGAGCCAGACCCAGACACTGCCTCAGCATGGGGAGGGAAGGAGAAGGGAGTTCACAGGAACCCCCACTGTGCCAGGCACCCTATCTGGGCTGCAGAAAGTTGGGCACTAATTCTTCAGTTAACTTAATTCAAGGGCACTGAGATAGTGAGCAGAAGGGATGTGAACTGTACTCAGCCCCCTGCACCAGGCTGAAGCCCACCTGTGGGGCCGAGGGCCGGTGGACCCATGTGGCTGGAGCAACTCAGTTGCGCCAATCCCCAGGCTGGCCAGGGCTCAGGCCCCTGCTCCCTTCAGGGAAAACCAGTTCCACTTCCCACAAACCAGCTCGGAAAGAAAGCGGGAGCCACAGCCAGAGAACAGCCCCCACTAGGCCTGGCCTGCTGGCACCAGGCCCTGCCAAGCTCACACCCCAGAGCCTGCTTCTGAAGCCTAGCAACAGGTGCCATCACCAAGACCCACGCCCCTGGGGAAGCAGCAGCCTCTAGCCAAGGGTGCCAGAGGGCTGGAGGGCTGGGGACAAGTGTTTAAAGCACTCCCTCAACCCGGGACACCAGCAGGCTGGCAGAGATGCCCTGGAGCTGTGGACACAAGTCCCCTCCACCCGCCACCCCCCACCCACTACTGCCAACCCCCCTTGTTAAAAAATAAACACTCCCAACATCCACTCATTGCTCCCCCCGCCTGGCACATCAAGGATCTCACTTAATTCTCTGACAACACTATGGGATAGGTATTAGTGTTATCCCCATTTGACAGATGAGGAACCTGAGGGTCAGAGTGGTCCAGCTAGGGAAGTGGCAGAGACAGAAGTGTGGGGCTCAAACCACAAGGAGCACAGGGGAACTAGGTGTCTGGGTCACGGAGGCCACGGGCAAAGCTACGGTCCGCCAGGCCCAGGGGTCTCCTGACACCTGCCTCGTCCCTTGAAGGAAAACAGTAGGTGGCCTTCCTTCGAAAATGCTCATTTTCTAATGTCCAGAGACACTTCCCTCTGATTTCCTAACGTCTCAAGGCCACAGGCTCCTGCTGGCACTTTTCACGGCTCCAGTCCCCTCCTCTGAAAAGAGAAAGGGGGTGCAGAGGCTCATGTCTGTAACATTCTGTTCCCCTGGAAATCCATGACTCAGACAGGACTCGCCGTCTCTCCTCTCACCTCTCTTGCACACTGTCATCTGGATGAGTGAACCTCTGCCCTTCCTTCTGAGCTGACAGCTGGGGCCTCGGGGAACCTCTGAGGCTCACCTCCCTGATCCACCTGCCTTACCCAATCTGCTTCCCACTCCTGTCTCACACACATGCACGCACGCACACACACACACACGCTGTTCTACACACTCCACTAAAAATACGACTTTACACAGCCCTGACCATGAACCGGCATTAGCTCCAAAAGCAGGGTTTTCTAACTTCAGCACTACGGCCGTTTCGGGCCAGAAAATTCTTTGTTGCACTGGGCACTGGATGTGGAGCAGCATCCCTGGCCCCTGCCCACTGGATGCCACCAGCACTCCTGCCCACTCCTATTATGACAACCAGAACCGTCTCCAGACATAAGCCGACATCCCCTAAGAACCACTGCTCCACTGAGTAAGGTCAAACTTCCAACCCAGCTACCGAGGTGCTGTCATGGAGCGTGGAGTCGGGAAGAGCAGTGGCTCTCGTGAGCCCGTGCACACAGGCTCAGAGCACCACGTGGACACACCTCCTCCCCACAACAGATGTGGCACCCAGGAAGCCTCACTGTGCAGGCTCCTGTGCCCTCTGCAGTGTCCCAGAGATGCTGGGGCAGTGCTGTGTGGCCACGGCCTGGCTTTGTGGCCAGGGCCTCTGACGGCAGTGGCAGTCACTGAGGCTCGAGGGAGGGCCAAACTCCTCCCCCAGTTCCTGTCCCCGGGTCCCACGGCGCCCCGACACGCCATCCCCATCCCACAGGTCTGGAGCACACCTGACGCTGACATTGATTTCCCCTCTGCACAGCCAGGTGACCGGAAGTCACAGGAAGAATGTCCCCTTGAGCTGCCCTAGGCCCTCCAGGGAAACCTTGTGCCGACCCAGAAGGAGGCAAATTTATTGATCTTTCCTGGTGACTGTTAGCAAGATTCATAGCTGGCCGTGGACTGCATTTATCTGGGCCTTTGACTTTAATTACCCAGGTACCTGAGATGTGTGTGCACGTGTGCATGCATGCACGTGCATGTGCGTGTTTGCGTGTGTTCCCGCGCGTGTGTGTGAGCCTCTAGATGTCTGATCTTTTTACTGCTGTTACATCTAACCCATCTCACACAACAAGCATTGGCTCAGTGCCTCCTCCATGCTCCCAGCTCCCTCAGGGTTGCCCCTCTTGGAGGTCCCAGTTCCCGCTGGGTGGTCCAGGCTCCAGGACCATCT
>NC_060268.1:101633828-101662265 GCF_021613505.1 Equus quagga
GTGCCATGTCCGCTCCCAGGATCCGAACCAGTGAACCCCAGGCCGCCGAAGCAGAACATGTGTACTTAACCGCTGCGCCACCGGGTCAGCCCCCTGTCTGCACTCTTGTCAGCTCAGCTCCAACCCACCAGACAGACGTGGTCCCTTCAGAGCAGGACACACCACAGGGACCATCTCCTTCCCCCTGCCCACCCCCACCAACCTGCGGCTAACTCAATTCTCAAGTCATTTCTCACAAGAGAGGCTGCCGAGCTAGGAGGACCCATGCCCAGCTGCACCTGCTTCTCTTACTTTGGATTTTGTCCCTGACTTTCTGCCGAACCACACTTCTTCTGGGCAACAACATCTAAGAACTTACCTCCCTCCAAGCCATCAAAGAAACAGGGACCAGAACAGGGTCTGGTCTCCTCCAGAACACTTCCCTTCCTGCCTGCCTTATTTCAGTAGCTGGCACCTCCCCACTATCTTTCCAGCTTCCTAACTGGAAAATGCAGAGGCCCCTGAAAGTCAGCAACTCTACTTACTAGCAATCCACCCTGCAGAGATAGGGAGACGGGTGCACGGGGCTGTGACGTCAAGGGTGTGCTTTGCAGCTCTGCTTGCAAGACCAAAGGAACTGGAAATGACCTAAACGCAGAAATGGGTGCACAAAGGCCACAGTCCCCTGCGGAACATGGGGCAGCAGGTAAGGAGAACAAGGGAGAACCAACGGACCGACAGGCAGGGACGGCTCTGAAGCACAAGTGAGAAGCCCAGCACAGAATGACGATGCGGACGGCGGGATCCCGCTTCTGTTTTCGAAACCACCCCGTTCGTGACCCTGAACATCTGCGTGCACGTGTGACACACCAGGAAAGGCCTTACTCACGCCTGGAGAGGAAGACGGGGAGGGGAGGAGGAGGGAGAGGGGGCCTAGAGGGCGTTTATACTTTTCATCTTAAAAGCCTATACTGTCCATACTTTTTCAACAAGAACATATCCATTTGATGTATTACTTGCACAATAAAAAATAATTTCAAAGGAAAAGTCGCCAAGAAAACAGAGCGGAGCAACCTACCCTTCCATGTTTCCCCATTGCTCTGAGAATATGCAGCCCCTCCCTTCCGTGTTCCAGTCCCTGATCCCAGACTCCAGCCAGGCCTAGTTTCCTCCAGCTTCTAGAACGTCCCTGCTCTCACCAACCCTGGGCCCCCGACAGCTGCCCACATTGCCCTCCCCCTTGCTCAGCCCTTCTCACTCCATCAGGACTCGACTCGACTCCAGAAGGTCTTCCTAGGCTCTGTCATAGCTCCCTCACAGCATGGCCTCCATCATGACCCTCATGCCCGCTTATGGCAGTTCCCACTGGGGACAAGGGCACAAAGGCCACACCTGCCTCACTCATCTGCAGCCCCCAAGGCCTCACAGCCTCTGGAAGTCAGTGGTCACCTGTCTAATGCTACTGGACTGATTAGATGCAGGAGGCCTCATCAGTGGGCAGCAAAGAAGGCCAGAACAGGACTCCACGGCTATTTTCAAGGTGAGCCCAAAGGAAGCTCCCTGAGGTGTGGGGGGGGACAATCCAACCCCTACCCTCCACTGGGGATAGCGAGTTCCAGCCTGGGACCCGCTAGGCCATGAGACGGCCACACCGCAGTCAGCGAACCGTGCTCAGCTGAGGAACTACCCAACAAAACCCACCTTTGCTTTAAAGTTGAGCCGGGTGACCACCCATCCTGTCTGGGTCTCCCCTGTGGAGGTCAGCTCCTTCTGGGGGAATGCTTGGGGGTGCTGGAGAAGCCTGGCCCTGCTGAAGAGCGAGGCGCCCTGCCTCTGCCTTCCTGAGGACAAGGACGGGGGCCCTGTACGCGTGGCTTCCTCCCTCTTCACTCTGGCTGCCAGGACAGCGTGACCACAGTGCCCTGCCACCCTGCCCGCCAGCATGGCCACTGCAGCATCATCTTGACTTTCTGACTGCAGACTTCTCAACCTCATGGTCTCTCTAAACCTCATTAGAAGCCTCGGAGAACCCTCTCTGGACATGTGCAGGAAATAAACGAACAAGGAAGTAAATGGGAAGATGGGGCAACCCAAAACAAACCCTAAATGGAAAGACAGCATGCCAGGCTCACACGGAGGCTCCCGCCCTGGACAGGGGTGGCAGCAGGCAAGCCTTCACGGGCACCACGTCAAGTTTATCCAGCAAGGAACTGGATAAACAGAGGAGACACAGTGCTACCCACAGGGAAACTGGCCATGTGGGGCATGACCCCCATCTTCTGGTTCCAAGTGGGCTTGTCGCCATTTCCAGAGCTTCCAGGGGGATACACGGGGGTCAAGGGGGCCAGCTGCCCCTAAATCAAAACCTCCAGGCTTCTTACAAGGGGGAACTGGCCACACAATGTACCAGCAGTTTCATCCTTGTCATATCGCAACCAAGGAGAACAGGTTTCTGTTCCTGAACATGGCACTAGACAGCAGAGTTCCTACAGCAGGGCAAGCCTCGACGGCACAGCATGCACCTTACATCAGAAGAGGAAAAATCCTACATGGGACGGGATGAATCGACCACTCAGATGCCCCTGGCCAGACCACCTGAGTCTGCGTGACACAGCCCCCGTCCACCCCTCTCATTGATGCCTTCCATCACTTCCCAGCTCTCGCGGTATAAGCTGCTGGCACTCCAAGCCCTCCTCCCTCTCGAACACACGATGCTGTTTCACACCCTGATGGTTTACACACAGCTTTCCTCTACCTGGAATTTCCCTCCTCCCTCCTCTACCTGACAAACCCATCCTTGCTCCCGGCTGTAATTCAAAACCCACTGCCTCCCTGGCCCGAGTCCCGAGCTGTAGCTTCAGAGCGAAGCGCTGGGCTCCATCAGGGGCCAGCACACCCGGTGCTGTCCCGGGTACTGAAGGAACAGGAAGAAAAATGAGAATGGTCAGGACCACAGGGAGCGCGATCCCTCTCAGATCCATCATTTCATTGCATTTCAACAACCCAAGAAGCCTCTGAGGTAGGCATTTTTATTACCCTCACTACCGAAATGAGAAAAACTAAGGATGAGAAAGATTTGTCAACACGCCCAAAGATAAGTTAGAAAAAGGCTGAGGCAGGAATAGGACCTGAGTCTTCCGACAGGCTCACCCACAAAACCTCGGCGGCCACTACTGCCATCCCATTGTGATAGAAACATGTATTTTGTGTTCGTTCTTCCCATGAAACAGTAGTCTCTCTCAAGGGCCAAACCCATTTAAACTCTCACCCAGCCCTGGCCCTTGGGTCCACAGGCACTCCCTGCACGCTTGCCAAGGAGGGAGGTGTGGACAGAATCTCAGATGGCTGAACACGCTGCTTGACTGGTGGGAGCAGAGGCGGCCCAGGCTTTGCCGTCATACATCTTTGGACACCGTAGAAGTCGTGGATGACTGCTGTATTTAGGAATCTCAAATAAAGAAACAAATGCTTCCTGGAAGAATAAATAGGCAATGAAACACCCCAAAATATAGATCAAATATTTATAGAGCATCTCCTCTGTTCCAGGTGTTGTTCTGCATACAGGGTTTGCAGCATCTTTCAACCAGACAGACAAAATCACTGCCTGTGCGCAACTCACATTCTAGTTGGGAAAAGACAAACACTAAAAAATAAGTAAATGGCAGTAAATTCAATGAAAAAAAAATAAGGCAGGGAAGGGGGAAAGGGGTGTCAAGAGGAAAGGGAGTTCCATTTTTGAGTGAGTGGGTGAGGGGACTCTTGGGGCAGACGGAATTGAAGCAAAGCCCTGAAGGTGAGGAAGCAGTCTGCAGACATCTGCAGCAGGAGTGTTCACACAGAGAGAACAGCCAGTGCAAAGGTCCTGAGGCTGGAGGGACTGCACATGGCATACCCATGGAGCAGCAAGGAGCTGGAGAGGAGTGGACAGGGTGGAGGGATGAGAGGAAGTGACAGTGGGCAGGGCATGGATGCCCACACTAAGGACAGTGGCTGTCACTCCAGTGCAGAGCAGAAAGTGCCGGTGGGCACAGTGGACCATCAGATTAACATCTGAGGTTCCCACAGGACACCTCACAGGGAAACATCATCACAGGGTGCTCCCGGAGCCTTCCTGCCTCCCAAGACCCCCCAAGGGGAAAGATATCCTAAAGCTGTCTTAGAGATGCTATCTGGACACAAGCCAAGCAAGACCACCACCTCCCTTCCACAGGCCCCTGCCACAGGCCCCTGCCACAGCCCCCACCCAGCCCAGACAGTGCTGAGCAACTGGCAAGAGAAACCCACTGCCCAGGTCTCTGAAAAGGCTTCTTCAGCACTGGGTGGGATCAGCTGAGATCCCTTTGCAAAAGGCAAAGGAAAACTTTAAAGCACAAAGCTCTCCCTCTGCTACTGCGGGCTGAGCACGTGCTGAGGGCCAGCAGCCTAGCGGGGCGGTGCTGTGAACCCATCTCACAAACCAAGACACCAAGGCTCCAAGGGGATGTCGCTCACCCAGGATGCAGTCAGCAATAGAGCAGGGACTTGAACCTAGTCCTGACACTGAAGCCTGTGTTCATAACCATCCAAACGCCACCTCCCAAGGAGGTGCCGGGCGTGGCTTGGCAAGGGATGAGGAGCCAGGTCTGGCCAGTGAACAGACGGTCAGGGCTCTCTTCCCAGCTGGAGATGGTTTCGGCCCGAGTGCCAGCATGGCTGCCAAAGGGCTTCCCTGGCCCCCCACCCTCCCTGCCTTCCACCTCCCTGTCCTGCTCCCTCTCTCCTGGCCACCACACTGACACTCCAGGGTCCTGAGACCCTGTCAGAGGAGGAGAAGGCAGCTACAAGAATGCTGCACATGGGCTCCAGACCTGGGGCCTGTGGCCACCGACCAGTGCCGGAGTGACAGGGGCCACGGACAAGTGACCTACAATTTTGTCTCTTCAAAACAAAGACATTTCTATCCCTGGCAATGTTCTGCACCTCGACTGGAATGGTTATGCTGGTGCATATGTTTGTCAAAACCCATCAAACAGTACACATCTAATGAATGCGTTTTATCACGTGTCAATTATGCCTCAATATAGTTCATTTCAAAAAATGAAGGCACTCTCCTGACACTGCTGGATCCTATCGGGAAAGAGCTGTGCTCTCCCCAACAGGTGGGTAGATGATTCAACTGAGACCTGAAAGAGGACACAATATTCCACTTCACTGAGAGAAGGACGAGGGACCACTCTAGGGCCAATGGTCCTCCCAGACCTGGGGACGTTTGTGGGGCTGTGCAGCCTCACCTCTCTGTCCTCCATCCACAGTGGCCTCGGGCATCTCCTCGTGTCCCCAGACGCGCTCTGCAATCTGACAGGGCGGTGAGGGAACTTCAGAGTTAATGAACTTTAATCTTCTAGCAAACGGTACAATTAACGTGCCCCCAAGTACAGTCGCTTTGTAATTAGATCGAAGAACAAAAACGCAAAACACTCGTCCCGGGAAAGTTATTGTCAAACTTCCCGGTAGGTTTCCTAGCAATTAAACTCACTTACTCATTTTGTCTGGAAAAAAGTATTTGTTCCTTCCACTTAAACTAATGCCATAATGATATGATGTGCGTCATTAATGAGACGGCTCGCCACGCGGTTCAGGCGTCTGGTCTGCTTTGCCAGGGGCTGGGAAGGAGACGGTGGCGCCGCGGAGCATGGATTAAAATAGGATTTGTCCTCGTAATTCTCTTTCTTCTGTGGAGTTTCACTTCAGCAAGACTCGGGGGTGCGGGCCAACGGCTGGCGGACATTTGCCATGGGAACCAGTCGGGCCGTCCAGCTCGGAAGGTGCGATGGTGACCGGGCAGGGAGACCACGGGGAGGCCAGCAGCTCAGCCCCACTGCCGGGGGACCTGGATGCCCCCCACCGGCGAGAGAGCCGACCCCCAAGCTCTCTCTGCTTCCCCGAGTACCAAGAACACAACCAAGATGCGATGGGGCACAGAGCAAGCCACAACAGAGATGCAATAGCTCGGAGGCCAAGAGAGAACCGACCGCAAAGGGCGGCTGCTGGGCACAGTTCCTAAGTAAATGTCTTTGTGAGCACTTAGCATGTGCCGGGCTCTTGGCTAAGGCCTTTGCATGTACTAACTAGCTGAATCTAGACATCAACCACATTGGGCACAGATGATTATCTTATTCCCATTTTACAAATGAGGAAACTGTTGCACAGAGAGGTTGAGTGACTTGCCCAATATCACACAGCTATAGAGGCCGAGCCAGGATTCAACCCAGGCAGGCTGCTCCAGAGCCCACGCCCCTAACCACTATACTTAAGAATAATCCTGAGCCAGGGTGGAGAGGAAAACAGCCAAATATCTTGTGCCAAGACTCTACAAAGGCCCTGGTTCCATCCCCAGCCCTGGGAGAGAAGAACGCCAACTCCTGCCACTCCTGGTTCCCATACCCGGTTTGTTATTATCATAGAGGCTGTTTGCCATGTGCCAGGCACTCTGCCAGGTGCCTTACCCTAGAAGCTCATAAACTGCCATGCCCAGTCCATAGACGAGGAAGGTGAAACTCAGAGAAGTCACCACAGGCACAAATAGACAATGGCCACTCATGCAGAGCCCTGAGCTTTTGTTTCTGTGGAATCCCAGCTCCCAACCCACCCCAGGCCTGCAAGCTAGCCCAGAGGTCAAGAAGGGACTACCACACCCCAGAGATGCTATGGAGGAAAGAGCCCTGTGGTCCTGGCTTCATATCCCAGCCCTGTGCAACTTTAGCCAAGTTACTCCAGCCATCTGTTTCTTCATCTAAAATGAATGCCTAGCAAAATAATAGTATGTGGTGGGGACTCAGTGAATATTTGTTGAATGAATGAGTCAATGATTTCTAAGATCCTATCATGACTATACCCCTCATCTAAATGTATTCACTGGAGAGAAATTATCGCTGCAGCTTCTAGCACCCACCCCACCCCCCAACACAGAAATGAATATCCCAGAATTTGAAGTGGCAAGTCAGAAAGTTCTCTGTTCTGTTCAATCCAAACTTTTGGTATTTTAATGTTACAGATTCTTCTCTCCCAAATGTCAGCTTCTCTTTTATTTTTCATCTCGCTGTCACAACAAACATACAAGTATTTTCGATGGAATTTTACCAAATGGCACATCTTGCATTTTCTAAACCATATACATACAAACTCCTCTCTTGCCCCTCTGCCAAGTTCTGTCTTAGGACCCAAGACTTTTGCTCCTCTGGCCCTTGACTCTTGACCCAAATGCTCAGTCCTCAGGCTCCACCCAGGGCAGGTCATTCTTGGGTTTAAAGTGAGAAAGGATCAGGCCTCGCCCAGCAAGGGTGGGACCTTATGTATGACATTCACTAAAGTGAGTGATCACAGCAGCCTGGGGCATGCCAAGTCCATTCCCAACCATCTCTCCCTCCTTCTTTCCATCAACTCTTCATGGCTGGAGACAGAGGAAGGGAGTTGGAGCCTAGCGAGCCTCAGATTACAGAATAGGATGGCGTCTTGGCTAAGTGTATGGGCATTAAAGTCGAAAAGAACCTCTCTGAACCTCACGTTCCTCATCTGTAAAATGCAGCGGTAATCCCACCTGAGAGAGTTATGGAACGGCTTAAACGAAATAATGTATGTAAAGATACTGGCAAACCAGCATCCAAAAAAAAAAAAGCCCCTCTATCCCCAAACCACTTGTGTTTGACTTTGGAAGGAATGAAACAGTCTTTACACTCAATTTGCATTTTAATTGGGCTCAATTGCAGCCAGTGCTGCAGAGGTGGGGTGGAGGAGGGGCCCTGAGGAGCTCTGGAGGCACCATTTGTCTTGGGCGTATCAGCAACATAAATCTCCCCACAGCCCTCGGACAGGCCGATGCCAGCCATGCCAATGGAGCATCCACACCCCAAACTCCTGGGGCTTGATGTGCTGCATCAAACAACACGTGGGATCCACAGTCTCAGCTTGCCTAACACAAGGCATGTTGGAAAACGGGAGAGGTCGGGCTGTGCATGAGGAACGTGGCCAGGACAAGTAGCAGGAGTTGACGTGGTAAAAGTTGTATAGGGAACGTCTTGGGGAAGAAACCTGGCCCTAAAGGTTGTCAAATCAGGGGTCTGGTCACCAAGGCAGGCAAAAGCAGAAGGTTGTGCACAGAATCTGATGAAAGAGCTCTGGCCTCCAAAGAGCCTGAAGCCAAATGGGTCAGCACCCTGGACAGCGGCAGCCGAAGGAATGGCGGCTCCCAGGTGCTGGATTGCCCCACCTTCCAGATCTGAATCAGTCTCTCTCCTGCACAGAGCACTCTCCCGCACTTTCTATTGCTGAGTCCACATACAGCCTCAGAATCCTTCCCAACACAGCCTTCAAGGCCACCCAGTCACCTGTTGTGGTCCACCAGAAAGGCATTGGTCACCTTGCATCTCTATGAAATTACTGATAAAGGCCAGTCTGATTGCAAACTCACTTCAACCCCAGCAAAGGGAGCAAAGGCGGTCCATGTCAGAAAAGAGGGGCACACTTTTTTATTTGATTGGTGGTTCTGGGTGGGAGAGGAGAGGGGAGGGGCAGGATAGCGCGCCCACAGAATGACACCTGTGTTTCCTAGCCACCTACCCGACCTCAGAGGTCAGACCATGCTGCGCCCTTGTCTCTCTCCCATTTCTACTTTGTCTTCTGTGAAAATTGTTTGAAAACTCCACATCCTCAGAAATGAGGTGGTTCATCCCCAGTGACAATTTCTTAGAGCCTACTCTGTGCCAGACACTGTGCTAAGCAGCAGGCACACAGCAGTGAGAGTACATGGCCCCTGCTCTCCTGGAGCTCACAGCCTTGGAGGGGAGTAAAGTGTTCCTCAAGGATTAGCCCTCCTGAGCATGTCTGGATATGCTGAGCACAGGCCGAGGGAAGGAGATGTGTGTCTGCGAGATCATGTAACCAAGGAGCCAGCTCCATGGGAAAGAGAAGAGGCTGCAGACAGGTGGGGATCAGGGCATCCTTCCTTGAGGACTTGATTCTTGAGCTGAGTGGTGGTAAGGGGTAGAATAAGAAGCAAACAAGGAGTGTGAGCAAGTGCCATCAGGTATCATTCAGTCTGTAAGAATTACAGGAGCCCAGATGGAGTGGGCAGGCTGGAGAACTGATGCCTGCCTCCCATGGCTGAGGTTCCCACCAAACCCACCTCAAGGCCTTGAGGAGAACCAGGGGTTGAAGAGTTTTGAGAGGCCAGGGCAGAAGGGGAGCAAAGGTAGCAAGAGAAGTGAGGTGGGAAGGGCCTGCAGACACTGGACCACAGCATCCTCCAGCCCTGGCAGTGTCCACAACTCCCCACAGCGTCCAGCCTTAGAGTAGATCTGATGTCAGGGTTGACCCACAAGCACAAAGGGTCCTCAGGAGAAGGCTGGGCCCCTGGGAGATGCCCTCTGGGCTCCTCAGGGCTGTGACACAGGCTCCAACTCTTCCCCAGAGCCAGGGATTGAGCGGGGGTGGGAGGGAGAGGCCAGGTCCTGGACAGAGTCCACCTCAAGCGCCCAGAGCCCCGGGCCACCCTCATCCTCATCCCACCTCATCTTTATTTCAACACAGTGACTGTTTGCTCTTTCAGTTCCTCCTGGAAGACTCCAAGCAGCATATTTGCTCAAGAGCTGAGGACGACATTCCGGTCTTGGAGAAGCAGAGTATTTAGGCAAATGCAAACATATGCTGATTTCTCTTCTTAGTTACATTCTTGGCAAAGGAAGTGTTTCCCCAAGAGACAAAAGCAGGACTTTTGAGGGCCCATTTCATTCTATCCCGGCCCAGCTATGGGGCTGCCAACCCTCACCAGGCCCCCACACCCTTTACTGACACGTAACGTGAGTGGCTGTGGCTATGAAAGAATAGCACAGGGACCTCAGGGGGACCGTTCTGCATCCTCACTGTGATGGTCACATGACTCTACATGTGATAAAACTGCACAGACGTGACTCCACACACCCAGGTACATGTAAACTGGTGAATGTGAGCAAGGCCCACGGACTGCGTCAGTGTCAAATCCTGCTGTGATGCTGTATGACAGTTATGCAAGATGTTGCCATTGGGGAACTTGGGTAAAGGGTGCACGGGATCTCTCTGTATTATTTCTCTAGAGTACATGTGAATCTCAATTATCTCAAAATACTAAGTTTTAAAAAAAAAAAACACATAGGGCCAGCTCTGTGGCGGAGTGGTTAAGTTTGCGTGCTCCAATTCGGTGGCCCAGGGTTTCTCCAGTTCGGATCCTGGGCGCAGACCTAGCACCGCTCATTAGGCAATGCTGAGGCGGCGTCCCACATAGCAGAGCCAGAAGGACCTACAACTAGAATATACAGCTATGTACTGGGGGGCTTTGGGGAGGGGGAGAAAAAAAAGATGATTGGCAACAGATCTTAGCTCAGGGCCAACCTTAAAAAAAGAGATGAAATAACCTGTTCAGGGTTCAAATCCTGGCTTCTTTCAAAAAGGAAACAACCACATAATGCAGAAACCGTCTTATCCTGGGGCTGGTGTTTTACAGAGCTGCCATGAGGAAATCTGAACCTATTTCTCCAAAGCCCATTTTTCTGGTTTCCTAAAAAGCAAATTATGGTTTTTTTTTTTTCATATGAAAGGTCTTCAGAGAAGTCATGTCCAGCCACCACCAGTGTCCCCAGCCCCACACAACCCCAGCCTGGCCCCATGGCACTCAGGGAGTCCCTCCCTCTGACCTTTGTCCCAACCTGAGACACTGAAACTGAGTGCAGACCACGGCAGAGGGAGGCAGGGAGCTGGGAAAGCCAGGCGACCATCCAGCGTGAGGGGCACTGCCTGGAGAGGGGGCTGCCAGGAGGACACACGCTGGCCGGCCTCCACCACTGCCTGCGCGCAGCCCTTCGGATCCCTGCCAGCAGTTTATTAATATTTTATTGAAAACTCTAAGAAGATTCAAACTTCAGCTGTCATGATAAGGTGTTGTTGCTAGGCAACTTTAGCTCTGTCTACGGATCTGTTTTCGCAGCTCTTCCCCGAGTCACGAAGCTCCAGGTGGGGCCCTACCACCTCGAGAGCCACTCAGCTCAGACCACCAACCACTGTCTACACCGGCCCCGCTCCAAAGTGCTCGTCCAGCACGGGTGACGGCCCAGCTCACAGGTCCCCCAGCACCCGTCCATGCCTCCACTGGAGCCCCAGAGCGGCCCCTGCCCCTGCCCCGTGCCCAACTCACCATACTCGCTGTCGTAGAACATGACAAACTTCTGCCAGCGCAGCTCTGTCACCAGCCGGAGCATGACGTCGTTGAGGCGCACGGGTGGTCTGGAGGCCAGCGTGTAGGCCTCGCCATCAGGGCTGGGGTTCAGGTGGCAGGCGGTGCGTGGCGACCCCCCCGGGTTGCGCTGGACAAAGAGGTGTGGGATGTGCATGGCGTCTGTGAGGGACTGCAGGGCGTTGGCAGACGCGCAGCCGGTGGACGTGACCAAGGCCAAAATCCCCTGGGTCATGAGGTCACAGGCTGGAAAGAGAGGGGAGAGAGAGAGAAAGGAGTCAGTAAGAGGGCAATGCGGCGTTCACTTCCATTCACACGGCCCATGCCCCGCAGTTCGTGCCAGGAGGCCCCAAGAAACGCCGCCTCCCTCCAGGGACCGAGAACCCATCCCCCGCCAGGCCAGCGGCTCTCCCATGTACCATCTCACAGATGCCCTCAGTGATGCTGCGATCTCGTGCCCATTCAACGGATGAGGAAACAAAGCTCAGCAAAGGCAAAATCATTTGCCCTTCACTATCCAAGGAGGGATGGCAGAGCAGAAATGGGCACTGCTAAATTAGCCATCCTGTTTCCCACCCGGGCTGTGGGCCCCTTAGGAGCCAAGAACTCACTTTGTTGATCTGTGCATCCCCAAAGCCAGGCCACAGGCCAGGAATACACTATGTGCTCTACAACTGTTGGCTGAACTGAACTGATTGGGACTGAAGATTCCGGAATGAATTACATCGGAAAGCCAGGAAGACGCTTACCCCAGAGGACCCCGGCTGCAGGCAAAAATAAAAGACAGAAACTCGAGGTCTTCCGGCCAAGTCGACTTGATGCATATCATAAAAATGCTGGGTCAAACCCCAGATGAAGCAGTTGGTTCCAGAAGCCCAGGATTATTCAAAAGCCACTTGACAATAACACAGGGAGACGCTCCCGCAGCTCAGGCAGTTATGGGGCACAGAGGAGGAGCAGGAAGAGGCGCCAGCAGCCGTTTCTAGGGTGGCTGCACTCAGGGCTCGCCTTTCGAAGTCATCCAGCAACCGCGAGGGGCGCCCCTTTTGCCCACGCACTTCCACCTTTTGGGGACACCAGACCAATTGGCAGAAAGGATGCACCTCCCAACACTGCAACCCACTGCACCAATTTTGAAGCAAACATTTATTAATAATGCTTTATGTGATGGCAGGAATGTGGGGGAGCAGATGCGGTTTCCAAACACAGCCTGTGAATGTCAGCAGGCCATCTGCTGCAGACGGCAGACTTTTGAACAACTTTGACAACGCGGTTCCTTTGGTTGAGAGCCCTTGGGTTTATGCAATGCCTCAGACAAGGCTGAGAGGAGGAGACGAGAGCAGGGGAAGCAACCCCAAGAAGCAAGGCCTGGGAAGCAGGGAAGGTGCAGAAGGAGGAAGACCCCTCCACACTTTCAAACACCAAAGGTGAGCTGCTCCCCATGCGAGGATGCTCGCCTCGCACATTGATGAGCATCAGCAGGATGATAACTCAGACGCCCGTGGTTCCCCCTGCCGCACCCTTGGCCTCTAAACACAAGACAGGGGCTGGGGTGGTTAAACAAGAGATTCTCCCAAGTGTCTCTTGGGAATCACGCAGGCACCCAAATGCTCCAGCCCCTCCCATCTAGGCTTCACACGGCCAGCAAGTTCTCTCCTAAACAGAAATCCCATCGTGTCATGCTCCTGTTTGAAAGCCCTTGGGCGGCTCCCAAGAGCCTTGGAGATGGAGTCAGTCTCCCTTGGGCAGTCTTGCAGGCTCCCGATGCCTGCAGGCTCACTCAAAGAGCCTCCATCAATAATTCCCCATTGGGCACCCATCCAAACCATGGGAATGGCTTTAGCTCCAAACGCATTCCAAAGACACTTATCCATACTCTTGAAATATTGCTAATGACTTAAAACATGCAAATTGGTGAGTGGTCATAAAAGTGCCCCATTTGTTGAAAGCATATGCAGCCTTTAAAACTATTTATGAAGATACTACCATAACACGGGAACGTGCTTGTCATAAAAAAGTTATGTGAAAATCATACAAAATTCTAAGTATTTTATGATTTCAGTTAAATAAAACTCAAAGGCATGAGACAAAGACCAGAAGGAACTGTTGCAAAAAGTCCAAACTAACTGCATTTTAGAAGAGGTTTAGGAGTGATTTTCCCTCTTTTTCATATTTTGCCAAAATGTCGTGTCATGAACAGATAATTCCTTTAGAAAAGGAAAATAATCGATAAGTATGAAGCTATGTAGGAGGAGGGACTATTTTGTGAGAATTTTCTCTGTGCCAAACCGTCTGTCGTGTACTTTACATACACGAATTCACATTACTCTCATGACATCGTGGAGGGTAGGCGTCATTGCCTCCCTTTTCCACATAACAAGTTGTGAGACCACACGACAAATAACAGTCAGGGCTGTACTGAGATGCCATCCAGTCTAAAAACACTCCTGAGAGGTGGCTAAGTGACAAAACCAGGACACAAAAGTATACGCTCACCAGGATTACCACTGGTAGAATTACAACAAGTAGAAAGCATGTTTATGAAAAAGGCAAGACACAGCACTAAAAGTCAAGGTTCCGTAATGAAGGGATTTCTCTTTCTTCTCTCGTACAGACACTCTTTAACGCCAGTGCGTTGCATTTGTAACTTTAAAAAGGAACCTTATGAAATAAACTGTACATCGCTGGGCATCAAGTTATCCAGGAACCCCAGCCCTGGGTGCCAGCCGTCAACAGCCTCAAGAGCTCTCACTGTGGCCATTGCTGGGTCTCGGCTCTCTGTCACTCACCCCCCGCCCTCAACTCCCTCCCAGGTCATCACCTGACTTCTGACGGCAGTCCCTGATCCCACTCCATAAACACCAGGTTCTGAAGTCACTGAACCTCTCTGAGCCTCAGTTTCCCCATCTGGACACAAGTCCCACTGCTCACCACAGGCTGGTTCCTTCCCTCCTGTGTGTTTCACACACTCAACACACCTGCTATGTGCAAACCCCTCCACTGAGGACGAGGGAGGGAGACGCAGAGCAGGGTGACCACGGGCCCCATCTTTGAGGAGCTTAGGATCCACCAAGGAGACAGACCCCACAATTCGGCCTGTGAGAAGGAAAGAGGAAGCCCTCTGGGACCCAGAGGGAGGTGAACTCCTGAGGGGTTGGTGTCAGGGCCTCAAAGGAAGAGAAGGATTTAGACCAGGAGAGATGGGGGAAAGCAGCGTGCAAGAGGGGGGCAGGGTGACAGACACAGGGCCGGGCAGCAGGAATGTGCCCAGGGAACAGACAAGAGCCTGACTGGCCCCCCTGCCCCAGCCCTGCTGACAGCCAGAGACATCAGCTTCTTGGCCGGGCCTGTGCTCACTGGGGGCGGAGGAAGGAGAACTTGACTCTCACAGACCCAAGTTCGGGTGTGGGCTCCTCCATCAGCCCCCGTGTGCGGCTGTGGGCATGCCTCCTTGCTGAACCCCCATGTTCCATTAAATGGGGATAAGAATCTGCACCCAGCAGAGCTCTGGGAGCCCTCACTGAGAACATGGACCCCAAGTGCCAACCCCGTGCTATGCACAAAAAGATGCTAAAGAGATGTCCATGTCCTGCCTGTCTCCTTGGGCAAACTCATCACCCCATCAATGTCCCCACGCAAGTCATGCCCCAGATGCCAAGAAACAGTGACAACAGACAGCCCTCTCGATGGATGTGGGTACCACTGACCCATCCCCCACACAGCCACCTGCAGCACCACAAGAGCTCCTCAAGCCGCCCGCCGGCCTCCTCGGTAAACAGGGTGGGTAATTAAGGCTGGAAGCCTCTCGCAGGCACTAATGGAGGGGCCTGATGCACGTCGATTTCCAATCCACCATGAATGGCCTGCTAATTGGGGCACTGTGGAAATGATGGTTATTTAGAGGCCGCTCACATAAAAATAATAAGATCAAAATATATCAGATCAAAGCCAAATCAGCTATTAGCTCAATCCAGGTTGCGTGCTCATCCCCAGGATGGGACGTAACACAAGTCATGCCCCAGTTGAGGAGAGAGATGCTGGACCCCAGTGCCAGGGTCCTACTGCCCCGGGTCTGAATCCAGGCCTTGCCACTACACGCTGTGGGACACCAGCCAAGGGGCTGGCCCTCTCTGGACCTCTGTGTTTCTTCCTGTCAGACAGAGTTGATGGCACCCACTTCACACGGCTGTTGAGTATATTCCATGAAAAGTCTTTGTACATGAAGAGCCATTCGCACCACCTGGCGCGTGGGAGGAACGCAGAAGTCACCACCCTTCTTGCCTCTCCAGCTTAGAGGTGTTTATGCAGCTCACCAGAAGATAATAGCCTTTGTTATAATTCTTTGCCTCCAATATCATGTGGTCATAAAGCTGATCTCTCTCTTGACTATAACAATGCAGGCTTGATGGATTGATAAGGGCTCTCTGAGAATGGCTCATCAGCCGGGCCAGGAAGAAGTAAGGATGAATGTAATGAGCAGCTTTGAGGCCCCTTCCCCAAGCTTGGTGGCCTAGGAGAGCACAGGGGCACTGTGAAGGTCTCTGAGCCACTCAATGGCTTCCAAGGAATGGGGAAGAAGGAAGCTGCTCAGAGCTGGGGTTGAGCCCAGACAAGAGGATGCATGGGGCTCCGCCAGCATCCCCCAACAGCCCGCAATCACATTCCCACCAGCTGCCCCTGAGATGTCAGCATTCTGCTGCTCCAGGTTTCCCCAGACACGGGACTCTCAGGGTAGGACGGGCCGGGCATACCACTGGCCACATCATAGGACAGAGGGGATCTCTGTAACCCTCTCCCCAGGTGAGCTCTCTGATCCCCTGGTGAGAAAACTGAAGCACAGAGAGGGCTGGACGCTTGGCCAAGACCACATTGCCAGAGAGTGAACAGCAAGGAGAGCATCAGAACCAGACCACCAGGCACCTCCGTAGTCAATCCCAAGAAGACATGGTGGCCAGCAGCGACAGAGCGCAGGATTCAGGGGGCTGGCTCCACCCAACCCTTCCTTGGATAGAAACGCCTGGAGCAGCTCCCCACAGCGCATGCCCTGGAGAAGGAGCCAGAAAGCAGAAACAAGGCCTCTCTCTGCGAGGGCAAATCCTTGGCTCATCAAGTAACTCAGTGCCTGCAGGTGGTTGCTGGAGATAAGAGAGGCGCCCTTAGACACTGAGGTGACGCTGGGCACCACCACTGACCCATGCCCAGTCTTTCCCATGCCCATGAGGAGTGCTAGAAAATTCTCAGGCCAAGGTTGGGGGGAACAATACCCCAGGAGGCCCGTGCCACCTCCTGGCAATGACGCTGGCCACCACCATCCCAGCCCTCCTTTCCACCTGGTGCCCCGACCACATCATACCTGGGCACACCTGTTCCTCCCGGAAGACCAGGCGTGGTCCCCAAACAGGCAAGATCTGCCTGTGTGGCCCCTGCTACTCTGACGCTCCAAGCCCCCCTAACCTCATGTGCTGCCTGGCCTCTAGGTAGCTCCTTAAAGAATGATAGGACTTTTCCAGATGGACGAGGCAAGAGAGGGCGCTCTTCCTGGGTGGAAGCAGCCTGGTGGAGATGGTCTCGCCTCAGGGACGCCTGGCAAGCCTCCACTGGCCTCAGCAGGCAGCAGAAGGCAGACCCCGGCTCAGCCCTACCCTCCCAGAAGGAATGAGCTCTCCAGGGGGTCCGCCAGACCAGCCGCAAGCACTCTGCACCTCAGCCTGCCCCACAAGCCAGTCTCCCGGTGCCACCTCATTACTGCAATAATCTTAACCGCCGAGAGCCCTCAGCCTCCCCCGGGCCATCCTTGTTATCTGTGCCCTTCCTTGCCTCCTTTAAGTGGGTACCGGCTTTATGAATATTTGAATTCTAATGGCTAATGCTTTAAATTAAGGTAGCATTTATAAATACTTTATAGTCGATGAATAATTGACCAAATTTAGTATTGTCATAACTCACAGTAAATTATTGATCCATAGAGAAAAAACATTTCTTCATGTTTTATTAAGATGTTCAAAAGGTAAACAAAACCACAAACTGGAGGAAATGGGTGGCAGGGCCATACAGAGGTGTGTGCTGGAGCTCCGGCCCTGGAGCACCGGCCCGGGAACACCTGGACCCCTCGCTTGCTGCCCACCATCAACGGGCACCCAATGGGGAGGGTCACCCAGGCCTCGCCTCCCTCTTGAGCACAGAGCAGACTGGATAAGCACCTGTCTGCTGACCTTCTGCTTAAGCAGCTCTCCCACTCACTTCCTCCTGCGTGTACTCCTCACTCCCACCTAATCCAGTTTAGTCTCCTGTCCATCTGTCTGACATGACAGTCACTCTACTGCAGACTCCCTCACCCCCTCACTCCCACTCTCGTCTCTCTCCTTACAGACACGGCTGCTAAAAGCCCAACCCAGGCTCAATCCAGGGTGGATCCACCTGCCCACCCACTTCTCCACACAACAGCGAAGACTGAGCAAACAGCAGAGAGTCAGAGACAGCCACATCCATAGCCACATGTGACCCTGGCTAGGTTGTCACCCACCTCAACAGGGCTCTCCCTGCCATTCACCTTGCACCCTCTCCACCACCTCCCTTGCCATCCTCCCCAAACCACCCAGACTTCTCCCCCAAGTTCAAGTGATGACCTTGCCTCATTCTCCATAGATAAACACAGAAACCATCACTCAACTTCTTGCCACATCTTCACACCTACCTGCATCTGTGCTGAAAGTTGCCTGTGAAAGTTGAAGAAGAAAGCTTCCCCTGTCTTAGGCTGGCCCTGCTCATGAGCTCTGGATGCTCCCACCTCTTGCTTTCTCCCAGACCCAGAGCCATCACTCATGTCCTCTCTGTACAGAATTATCAACCCTCCTTGTGTAAAAAAAAAATAACCAAGGGCTGGCCCTGTGGCCTAGTGGTTAAGCTCAGCATGCTCCGCTATGGTGGCCCAGGTTTGGATCCTGGGTGCAGACCTACACCACTCATTGGCAGCCGTGATGTGGCAATGATCCACATGCAAAATAGAGAAAGATTGTCACAGATGTTAGCTCAGGATGAATCTTCCCCAGCAAAAAAAAGAAAAAAAAAAACGTAAAATAGGCAGACCTGTTGATGATTATTGTTCCTGCCCACAACCCTCCTCTAGGCTCCTGACCCCAGCTAGGGGTCTCCCTTGGTGAGTCCTTTGGCAACTCCCACTTGACGTGTCAACACTGAGCTCCTGGGATGTGATTCTGTCCCCCTGGTCACTCAAGGTCAGTAAAGGGGCAGCCCTATCCACCCACTTGTTGCTGACCCTCTCTCTCCCTGACCCTCTGCACCCAAGCCTTCAGCAAGTCCTGGATGTTTTCTCTCCAAACTATGTCTTGGATCTGTTAAGTTTCCTCCATCTCTACTGCCATCACCTTGGTCTAAACCACTATCCCCTCCCCACGGGACCCACACATACCCAACCAGTCCCCAATCTACACCCTACCTAGTCTACACACTGCAGTGGAGTGGCCTTCCTGAAACACCAACCAGACTGTGCTGTCCTTGCTTAAAGTCCACATTAGCTTCCCACATCTGTCTGCCTAACTCCTCATTCTGGATTTTTGCGGGTAACCATCACTCCCTCAAGAGAACCTTCCACGACCCCAATCTTCCCCCACCCTACTCTTCCTGCATCCCACCCACCAACACTGGCAATCGTGGACTATTTTGTGTGGCCACTGCAGGCTGGTCTCATTTCCTGAACCAGGAGCCCGTGAGCAAAAGCACCTGCATGCTGCTTGCCCTCCCAGCACCTGGCCCAGCGCCCCGTACAGCAGAGCAGAGCAATGAACCATTCAATACTCCTAACAATGCTGCAAGATAAGTGCTATTGGTGTCCATGCTTCACAGGCAAGACACAGTTTTCAAACTTTCCATGGTCCCACGATGCTCACGTCCTCCCAAAAGGAAAGCCACATCCCACAATTCAGGATCCACACTGTAAAGAGGGTATCACCAAGAGCTTGGGAGATGCCAAGGAGACAGTAGGAAGGAAAGTTGGCTGGGCCCAAGGCCTGGCCTGGGCAGCAGCAGCCCTGGGTGGGCGTGTCTCCTGGAGCATCTCCAGGCTGGGAGCTCCCACGCCCCTCTGCCCTCATGCTCAGCCCAGCCCAGGAAGCAGTGCCAAAGGGTCCCACAGGATGATGGACTGGGGGCAGTTGGTGCAGCAGGATGCACAGAGCCAAGCAGGAGGGTGGGGAAGAGCTGGCGGCACCATGCCCATCTCTGGGGCCTCATCTTTATGCCAATTAATGAATCAGAATCTGCTCCCGGAGACCGGAAACCCAGGGAACACGGGGTGGGATAGTGCTGGCTTATTTATAGCTCTCCAGCTCCTCGTTAATGACTTTGACTGCTCCGCCAATGGAACGCCAGGCACCCAGGCCAGGATTCACACAGAAGCCTACACTGCACAAGTTGAGTCAAGACAGTGATGAGTCCTGGGAGACACGGAGAACCTCAAAAGCAGCCGAGGACCTCCTGCAGACTCTCAGCACCCTGAGCCCAGACGTCTGTTCCTGGGCTCCCCCTCACCCCACCTCAATGTCACCCCCGATGTCTGCCCACATCCTCTATCAGCCTAGTGGTCTCCCTGCCTCCCAGCTATCCCTTCTCCAACCCACTCTACAGGCCAAAGTTCAGCACCAAGCACACCCCCAAAATACCTGCCGTGCTCCCCACTGCCTGGGCGTCAAAGTCCAATTTGTGACATTCACCCACCACCTCCTAACACCACACACCAGCATGGCACCAGTCTATTTTCCAACCTTCACATGCCCCTTGCTCTCTATTCACATCACCATTCCTGCACTCATCTCTAACTTTGAACCTGCTGATTCCCCTTTCTTGAAATGCCCTTCCTCTTCTACTATGCCTTTCAAACTCCTACTCATCCCTCAAGACCCATCCCAAATTCCCCCTTCTCTATGGAGCTTTCCTGGACTTGCCCCTGCTAGGTAAAATTAGTCATCCCTTTCCCTACCTGTCCCAGAGTACTTTATCCTAGCATACTTCTACCGAGTATATAGTATACCGCTTCATGCTTAATCCCTAAGGTCCCAAGAAAAGAAACTGAGTTTCACAGCTTTCTGTATCTCCAGGCACAGGGCCTGATACAGAGATGATGTGAGGAGGTTGGGTGAAGGAATGAGTAAGTGAAAGCACAGATGCACACATATAAGGTAATCACTTGAAACATCAGTGCATCAAGATAAGCAAGTTACCCAGAGAATCCATGGGATGGGGCGCATGTCAGGAATGAGTCCTGAATGTCATGGAACATTCTGCCTGCCCAATAGCAGGGCTTGCCTTGTGCAGCACGATGAGAAGAAAGATCTTTGGCTCTGAGGCCTCCTAGGCTTGGACCAGAATCTCATCCCCACGTGGATGAGCCAGGGGGCCCTGGGAAATTCATGTCCTCTAATTCTGCCCAAGAAGGAGGGGTTGTTTAGAGGCAAGAAAAGAACAGTGAGAACCTGGGGGAAAGCAGTGATGCTGTCCTGGATCTGGTGAGGCAAGGGAGCGACAAGCAGCCAGATCTGAGAGCTGCTGGGTCCATGGGACCTGGAGGCAGGACCACTTGGGGCCTCAGCCCAGGAGGCAGACTGGCTCAGAGAGGACAGCGACGGAAAGCCAGGCGGCACAGGGAGTTCTCCAGGGGCTCAGCTGTCCCAGAACATGGACTAAGGGAGTTGGGGCACCCCTGTGTGGCCACATCCAGGACAGGCTGGAGCCAAAGAATCCCAGGTACCCAGGACGGTGCTGTGGCTCTGTGTAGAGCGGCAGTGGAAGCAGGGGAAGGTTGTGGCAGTGCTTAGGTGGGGCGAGGACCAGCCCGTCTGCTTCCCCAGACCGAGGGAGGGGAGGAAGGGAGCCCCTTCCACAGAAGGCCACCAGGCGCCAGGCAGGGCCCATCCGCCTAATCCTTGAACCCCGTGCCTCCCTGGGAAGTGCGCACTGCTCCCCCATTCCAGACAGGAGGCACAGGAGCAGAGACTCGAGGTTAGGGGGACGCCTCAGGTCACAGGGGAGCCTGGGCTCAAACCCCGAGCTGCCTCTGCCCTCCAAGTTGGGCACACGGGCTTAAGCGCCCAGGAGGCAGGCAGGGCCACTGCTATAGCTGTGTGCCCTCAGGCAAGTCACTTAACCTGGCTGAGTCTCAGTCCCTTACCTGCAAATGGGCTGATAACAGTGCCCATCTCTAAGGCTGGCATGAGGATTAAATGAGCTAAACGAACCAGAGGCCAAAGTCAGACGTGCATCCATAGACAGGCCAGACCACAGGCCTGACCTCAGCCCTCCCATATCCCCGGGCCGCCCAGGCCAGACCCTGCTCCGCCTCTCCCCTCCTTCCACCTGCATTTGTCTCCCAGAATCCAAGGCCATGCAGACACCAGGCCCCAGGCTGGCCCGGGTGCCCCTTGCCCAGCCTGCTGGCCCTCAGAAGGAGGACTTCTAGCTCCCCCTGTCCATCTCAACCTATGTTGGTCTGTTTCTAGCTTTCTCTGGCTAGCTCTCCTTCTCTCAGTTGTTGCTTCTCACTTTCTGAGTCAGCTCTCTCTTGCGGGGGGAGTGGGGGGGTGTGCACACGTGTGTAAATGTGCAAACCTCCCTCTCCCCCCACCAGCCTCTCCCCGGGTAGGACTAACCGCCCCACAGGGACAGAGCCCTACGTCTGTGCCTCGGCTCCCAGCATCCCTCCTGGGCTTGGAGGTACCATGGATGCCTGCCCGATAGGCCCTAGGCTCTCCACTTCCTCCCACAGCAGGGGGTTAGTGCAGCAGGAGCAAGGGTCACCTCTCAGCCAGTGGCCTTTCCAGGAAAATTGGAGGGCACAGAAACAGCCCCATCCTGCCAAGCTGCAGGTCCACGACCTTGCACTAATCCTGCCTGCAAGCCCACTTCCAGCAGACAACCTCTGGGCTCCAAGGGGAAAGCAGGGGTCCCGGAGGCTGTGCTGCGTCGGGCTCAAACCTCTGCACCTGCATTCCCTGCTGGAAGGTCACATCACTGTCCCCTCATCATTCTAGACCCAGTGCCAGCACCTCCCCTCTCCAGAGGCCTTCTTCCCCTGGTTAGGACAACACAGCTTGTGCCTCTGTGGCCCCTGCCTTACACATGAGTGCAGCTCAAACAGCATCCTTGTTTGTTCGTGGGTCTCTGTCACCCCCTGAGCTGAGCCCCCTAAAGACCTCTCTGTCTTCAGCACCCAGCCTGGGACTGGACACCCAGGTGCCTCCGGGGAACAGGCAACAACAGGACAACACTGGATGAGCACAATGCTGGCCCTGGTCCACCCACTATCACTGGGGCAGCCCGGGAAGGTGCCCTCCCCAGGAAAACCTGAGGGCAATAGGTTGTCACCACCCTGGGGGCCCGTCTCTAGGGTGGGCATCCACAGGGACACCCACACACACATCAGCCCCCCTCCATCACCTGGGCAGGTCAGGCATGAGTGGATACAGCCCTCTGCGGCACCCCCCGGCTTGTCACCTGGGGGGGACGAGGATTGAAGCACTGACCTGAAGCCCACCAGGAGCAGGGAGAGCCCACTCTCAAGGGGAGGATGCCATTGCTGAACCTGCAGCTTCTGGGCTCCACTGACCCAGAGGAGCCCCAGGCCATGCTGCCGCCGTCTCTGAGTCCATGACTGGGAGAGCCACACCCAACCTCCACGAGAGCCTTGAGGCCAACTGCATGACGTCCCACACACAAGGCATCTGGGGTGCCCATGCCTCTGCAGGGCCAGCCCTCCACAGCTCAGCTGTGCCCTCACTCTGCCCAGCCTGGCTGCCAGCGCCCCCTTGGCTGCCATCTAGGCCCCTGCATGCCTTTCAGCCAAGCCCAGGGAGATGGCCAGCGAGGGGCGCCACCTTCTGCCTCCCTCAGTCCTCTGCACACTGACCCCCACAGTGCTCATCACATGCATCTGAGACCAGGGGGGAGCTGGGGTGAAGGGGGGAGGTGGTGGTGTCAGATGGAGCTGGTCACACCACCCGGGTCCCGCCGTGTCCTTCACATCCTTGCTGTGGTCCCTGCATGGAGAAGTCCAAGCAGGCTGTTGTCCACACTCACTGGTCCAAACCCACAGCTGACTGTGAACAGAACGGTGGGGGCAGCAGCCCCACAAATTCCTGATGTGTCCCTTACAAAGGAACTTCTGTCCACCCAGCCCACCGCTATCCCTCCCGGGAGGCGGCAGTCACACAGCCCAAGCCCCACCCTGTCACGGCGTCCAGGAGCCTGGGCTGGTCACTTGTGAGAACGTGGCCATCCTGCTTCTTAAAACAGGAGGAGGGCAGCGAGGACAGGTCACAGCACCCGCATTACACACAAGACTTGAAAATAAAGCCTCTGGCACAAAACATATCTGGAATCAATTCTAAGATGCTAGCTCCCTCCCCCTGGGAAGCGTCCACTCGTCCATTCATCCTCCATTCATTCTCTTACTGAGTGCTTAGCACCTCCTGCCCAGCCTCTCTTACACAGAAGCCCACATCAGGGCAGAGGACAGCCGAGGACACAGGGGGAAGGCGCAGGCTGCTGTCCAGCCCTCTGGGGCTAGAACAGAGAGAAATGAAGCGCTCTTCCCTGGCAGGAACATGGACAGCCCAGGGTGAGAGGACAAGTTCTGGCACTCAACTTCCTGGACTCAAACCTCTGCCCTGTGTCTTTGGCTACGTGTGGCTTTGGGCAAGTCACACCCTCTCCGGGACTCACCCCAAAAGTGGGCTCACCACAGTGATCTCAGATACAGTGTCCCCCCTTATCCGCAGGGGACACGTTCCAAGACCCCCCAGTGGACACCTAAGACCACGGATAGTATCCAACCCTATACATACTATCTTTTTTCCTAAACATACATACCTATGATAAAGTTTAATTTATAAAGTAGGCACGGTAAGAGATTAACAACAAGAGCTAACAGCAAAACAGAACAATTATAACAATATACTGTAATAAAAGTCACCATAGGTCTTAGCAACCTCAGCATGTGATTTTTTTTCTTTCCTTATTAAGTCGAGAACTTTCACCTTTTCTTTTAAAGGAAGCACTTTACGGCTCCTCTTTGGTGTTTCCTAATTGCAGCATCAATCCTCTTCTGCTTTGGGGCCGTTATTAAGTAAAATCAGGGGTTACCTGAACACATGCGCTGTGACACCATGACAGCCATCTCGATAACTGAGACCGCTACTAAGTGACTAACAGACAGGAGTGTCTACAGTGTGGATATGCTGGACAAAGGGATTATTCCCATCACAGGGTGGGACAACAGAGATTTCCTCTTACTACTCAGAAGAGCATGCAATTTAAAACATGTCAATTATTTCTGGAATTTTCCATTTAATATTTTCGGACCATGGTTGACCGCAGGTAACTAAAACTGTTGAAAGCAAAACCATGGATGAGGGGGACACTACTGTGTAATAAATGTTCTTAACCAAGCAAAGAAAAAACAAAACACAAAACAACGACAAAAGGAAACCATAGTCCCTGCCTCATAGGACACTAATGAGAATCAAATGAGTTTGAACCTGGGAAGCATTCAGCCACCACCACTATGTGCAGCTAACCGATCATCTACTGCAAGAGGAGTGAGCTGAGACCAGAGAAGAAAGCAGCCCAGCCAAGTTCAAAAACACAGGGAAACCAAGAACCAGGCCAGGCAAGCGCCGGGCAGGCCCAAGGCCATCCGCTGCCCACCTGGGCAGATGCCCCAGCAGGGTGCCCAGGGGCAGCTCCGCAGCTGAGGGGTGAGTGGGGCCGACTCCGAGCCCCACGTCTACCTGCCAAAGCCCGCAGCTGCTTTTCTCATTCATCCCAAGGGCCTGCGTGGCCTTGATTTCCAGCGCCTCGTCATCATCCTAACAGCCATCAGCACCACACACAGCCTCCAAAATCGTAGAGATGGTGCCACTTTTAGAGAATGAGTCTAGAGGAGGCAGGTGCCCCTGCCCCCAGGGGCCACCACCTGAGGGTCTCTCAAGAACAGAGAAGGCAATGGGGCAGGTGCTGGCTCAGCCCCCAAAACCAGCTCTCCTGGCTGGGCTGGTCTTGTCTCCCATGGAAGTGGAGGCAAAGCCCGCAGGACACCGGCCGTGGCCTGCCCCGCCCTGGTCATTCAGGCCAGCCCTGCTGAGCCCAGCTCAGAGGATGGCTCCCTCCTGAGATCTGTGAGGAAGAGCCCGGCTGGCCCAGGGACATTACCCATCTCATCTCCCAGGTGCTTTGGAATAGAAGGGAGAGAAATCAGAAATAGGCAGGCAGCAGAGACAAGAGGAGGTCTTTGCCAGTGATAATGAAAATTTTCACAGTAGCAGATGCTTGAAGAAAATTGAAAAACAATGCAATAAAATTCATAAACCAGAGAGGAGCTTAAGAGAAACCTGACCAGTGGGACTCAATTTTCCCATTATTACCTTTCCAGCCACAAGAAGACTAATGGGGAGCCAGGTCCTGCCCATCAGGTAATCAAATTGCCCCCCAGAGACCATCACAACTCTCTCCAAGCACCTACTGTGTACCCAGCGGGAGCACATGTGGGAACACAGACATGAGGCAGATCCGGGCCCAGGTCCCAGAAAGGTCGTCTGGAGAGGGAGCTGGGGCGTGGACTGGGATGGGGTTCAGTGTCCACGGAGGGATGGTAGGCAGGAGGAGTGTGGGTGGGTAGTCATGCGGCCTGGGGTGGCAAGGGGGCTTCACAGACAACAAGCAGCTGATGCTGGGGCAGAACGCAGATAAAAAGGGACTAAGAGAAAAGGCAGCCTGGCGTGAGCCGAGGCACACACATGGTATCTGTGGATCTGCCAGGAGGGGGCCGGTCACGCTGGGGTGAGGGGGACACAGACGGAGGGGGGTTCACAGTGGAGTCTTATCTGCTTAGCTGAGGGGCTCTGTTCTGATCCCAAGAGCACTAGGGAGCCGTGGAGGGTTCCTGAGCACAGGTGGGGCCTGCGCAGAGCCTGCCTTTGGAAAGGTGGCCCCAGAGAGGACACAGCAAGAGGACAGGAGGCCTGGGCTGACACCTCCCACTCCTAGCCCTGGCAGCACCCAGGGCAGGGAGCGCAGGGTAGGGACAGAGGGCAGTGAGGACAGTCAGAGCCATGGCAGGTCAGAGGTCAGAGTCAGCTAGAGGCACAAAGCGGCGGGCAAGTAGGTGGACAGACCCCAGGCCTCACCCTAGAGCCAACAGGATGTGGGGAGGGGGACCCATCACCTAGCAGCACATGCTAGTCTTACACGCCTCCTCCACAGGCCTGGGAGGGTGTCGCCATATCCCCCTTTACAGAGGGGACAGATGAGCCTCAGCAACACAGGGTCTCTTGCCAGGTACCACCCACACCCCAGCTAGCGAGCACGAGTTAGGCTGAAAACTTAGGCCTCCCGAGAGGTACTGGCTGCCTGCCCCACACCTGGGCTGAGGGCCCAACGGGCAGGGCAGGCCGGAGGCCGGTGCCTCCCAGCCCTGGGGGAGTATAGCCAGCCCTTCAGCCCTCAGTCAGCATCTGGGTCGCCTCTAGACACTTAGAGCTGGCTGGGACCTAAGTGCCAAGGAAGGAGCTGGCAGAGGACAGTGGATCAGGGTGGAAAGGAGAACAGGGCCCTCCCTCAGGTCTGCACCTAACGGAAACCCAGCCATGTGTGTTGCAGGCCAGGCTGAGCCTGGGGGCCGGCCAGTGGGTGGGCCTGCCTTGGGCCTGCTCACTGAAGGGATGGAGAGGCCTCTGAAAGATGCACCCCAGGAGGGGTGGCCTGGCAACATAGGGCATCAGGGCTGCAGGGACACCCTAAGTGCAGGGGGCCTGTCACTGGATTACCACATGCAAGACCTCCGACAGAGGCAGAGGGTGTAAGCACGGGCAGAGCTATGTCATGACACTCTTCAAGTCAAAGTGGGGACAAGCAGCACAGCCTGAGTCCTTCCCTGGAAACCAGCAGGTCCCCCCTTCCTCACCATGGGGCACCAGGGCCTCGGCCAAGCAAGAGACGGCAGGGCCAGGCACACACACAGAACAGCACCGTCAGCAGGTGACAGCGTGGGTGAGGCTGCCCCTCCCCCAGGGCCAGGTCGGATGGCACAGATGGCACAGAGGGACACATGTGCCCATGCAGCAGGCCTGCTTCTGGAGGGCACTGTAGAGCATCAGGCCAGGGCAAGGAGGCTCTGAGAATAAATGAGAATGGCCCTTCCCAAACAAAAAACCCAATACGTCGCTCATTGTGATGTGTGCTCCCTCAAGGCATTATCTTGCTGGGAAAGAGGCTCCACGTGGATGGCTAGGCCTGGAAGGCACTGTAGGCTGAGGCGGTGCCCAGCTCCAGCCCTGCCCTGGGCATGGTGAGCAGCACCCTCTCTCTCTCCTCTGCCCAGACACCTTCCCTAGAGAGAGACGAGGGGACAAGGGGGCAGGAGGACACAGCCATCAGGCGCCATACAAGAAGAAGAACAGGGAGGCTGTGGGGCTGGGGGCTTGGTCCCTCCAAATGGCCCGCCCGGCATGCACACATGTACACCACCCGCACCCACACAGCCCTGTGCAGGCGCACACAGGCTGCTCTTGCCGAGAGGGAGCTCCCCTGGTGGTGCAGGCAGTGGCCACACCCCAGGCCACTGAGCCTCACAGGATTTGGCCGGGATGATTCCAGGCAGTTCTGGAGATTCCGGATGGGACTCTGTGGCCTGTCTCCCCTGCCTGCAGGGACCTCCACCCCCATGAAGGGCAGCCCAGCTCAGCCCTTTGGGCAAACGCACTCCCTCACATATGAATGGGCAGCTCCCAGCCAGCCCTGAGTCTGCTCTCCAAGATGGGGCTGAGGTGGCACGGGCAGCAAGTGACAACCATATGCTGTGTCTCATCACAGAGACATGATGACGCTGTGGGCAAAACAGGTCCAAGGAAAGACCTAAGTTATTCAGCAAACTGCTCTGTGCCTTGCAGCTTCCCTTCCTTGTCTCATTTGACCTGCCTGGCAATTCTGAGGTAAGGATTACTGTCTCTGTTTTTCAGATAAGGACACTGAACCTAAGAGAGGCAAGTCACTTGCCCAAGATCACACAGCAAGGAGACAATAGACCCCAACTTCAAACTCAGGTAAGTCTGGCCTCACAGACGGTGCTATTCCTGCTCTCCCAAGTAGTACGGGTGAAGACCAAGTACTAGCAGGGGAAGACCAAGGACCAGCGGGGGAAGACCAAGGGCCAG
>NC_060268.1:101662275-101666593 GCF_021613505.1 Equus quagga
CCAGCGGGGGAAGACCAAGGGCCAGCGGGAGAAGACCAAGGGCCAGCGGGAGAAGACCAAGGGCCAGCGGGGGAAGACCAAAGACCAGCGGGGGAAGACCAAGGGCCAGCGGGGGAAGGCCAAGGACCAGCGGGGGAAGGCCAAGGACCAGCGGGGGAAGGCCAAGGACTAGCAGGGGATAACTGATTTTCCAAGCCATATGAAAGAAGGAAAACCTTCCTGCTCTTGTCCCAGGCACATGTTCCCACTAACTAGGCTCTCGTTTTCCTCCTTCCCACCTCCTACTGAACCCCAAGAATTCCCGCCCTCTCAAGTACCCCTCCAATACCTCCAACACACACAGACTCACAAATCTACTTAAACCATAATAGCGCTGGTCAAAGGAAGATGCTCTGGCTGGATGAGTGAGCACCTCTCCGGGCAGAGCCTTGACAGAGAGGGGCATCACTCCCCTCCCCTGGGCCCACTCCACCCTCAATGTCTTCTCAGAGAGCCGCCCACACTTCCGCACTGTTCACGGGAACACAACCCCCAAGCCCAGGAAAGCACAGCGGGACATACAAAGAGGTGTGGGCCCTGAGATGCCACAGCCCACCCCAGCCACGGTCAGATCCATGGCCACCCTGCCCCGCCAGCCCAGGCTGGGTCCTCACAGCATGGCTGCTTCTACTCTGACAGGGCCACACGGAGACTGGGCATGACGGGATGTGGGGGACACCCAAATAGGAGAGACACAGCCCATTCCTCCCAACGACCCCACCCCCTCCACCTCCATTGTGCCCTTGGGGCACGGACCCCACCTGGAAAGACAACCAGCTGACATCTTTAGGGTGCACTCCCTCAACACAGCCATCCAGAGCACTGGCCATTGTCACACCAATACCCAAGCTCCTTGTCTCCCTCCTCCCTGGCTTCAGAGCTCAGCTCAAGTGTGCCCGCCTCCAGGAAGCATCCAGGCACCTTCCCACCCCCACGCACCCAGAGCTCAGCTCAACTTGTCACTCTGAAAGATCACCATCTGTCTCTGCCCACCGAACTGAGCTGCTGGAGGTCACGGACCACGTGTGGAGCCCACCCCAGGGTCCCAAAAGCAGAGGTGCCCAGGGAACGTGTCCTGAAGGAGCGAATGAAACTGTTGAGATAGATCCAGCTGAGGTGCTGAGGACTTGCATCACATGGAAAGTATGGATTTGGCCCAGCAGGACTGTAGCTCAAGCTTTCCAGCTGAAGACCCTGGTGTGAAGACGGAGCGGAGGGGTGGAAGAGGGGGCATGCCATTTCCCAGTCCCTCCCACCGGCCAGGGGACGAGCTGAGGGTGCCCGGTAGACCGGTCCAGGGTCCCCGGTAAATCCTAGAGCTGAGAACCAAGCCACCATCCACCCTGTCCATTCACCCCCCACATTTCAGCAGCCGTGGCACCAATGAAGGCAATGTCCAGAGCGAGCATAACCCCTTTTTGCCTTAAATGGTTGACTTCTGGAGTGGTTTTTAAAAGGATATAACACCAAGGGAAGCACTACTCGAGGCTGAGGATAACGAATATTTATAGCGTTTAAGCATAATCGTATTCAGACAAAGACTAGATATTGCTCACTGAAATTTGCACGTGCCTGGAAGAACATCTTTTCCCTGGGAAGGAGGCCTGAGGCTTGGAAGTCCTTGGGAACAGCAGGGTCTGGAAGGCGCCTGGCCCCCAGCCCCGCCCAGAGCACGCCAGGTGGTGCCTGCCCTGGAGCCGGGACAAGGCCAAGGGGCCCCAGCTTGTCCAAGGGAGGAGCAGAAAGATCCGCTGAGAATGCATCCTCCTGGCTTAGTGGCCCCCACACCTCCCTGAGTGACAGCACCCTTTTTTAAAGTTCAAAAATGGCTGAGGTAGTTGTTTTCTAGTTCCCACCGATTGAGAACATTCATAATGAGCAGACGAGCCCTCAGTAAATGAACTGGCCTGCTGTCCTACCAACCACAGCAACTCCCAGGTCAGGCTGGGCGCACTCGGAGCCCCTTCCTATACAGCTGGGTCCCCCGGGCCCCACGCAATGGGGCTTCGGAGCTCCACGGCCTGGCTCAATTGACAGCTGCCTGATGAAGGTGTCAAGGCCTGTGGGTGGGCAGGTGGGCTGATGGGGCAGAGGGCAGAGACGCGAGGAGCAAGGAGAGGGTAAGGATGGGGAGAAGAGTCACATCACAGGCGTTCCAGAAGACTCGCAGAGCCGCACACCTGGAGAGGGGCCGGCCCACGCCTACCCAGCACCCAGCCTGGGCCACCACACACCACACACACACACACACACACTACACATAACACACACACCACACACACTGCATAGAACACACACACAATACACACCACACACACATACTACACACAACACACACCACACACACACTGCATAGAACATACATACAATACACACCACACACACATGCTACACACAACACACACTGCATATAACACAACATACCCAATACACACACACTACACATCGCACACACTGCATATAACACACACAACATACACAATACACAACACACACATACAGCACACACACTGAATATAACACACGTGCATACCACATACAAACACACCATGCACAGAACATGCAACACTCACCACACACACCCATACCATAGCATACACATACCACATGCACAACACACACAACATGCAGCACACACAGAACACTTACCACACATACACTGCAGAGATCACACACCATATGCATAGCACACTGATACACACGCATGCACACACACACACACAGAGTTCACTCCTGTGCAGAGCTCTTGGGAGAGCCACCTTCCTGGGCTGACATTTGGTGGGCAGGCAGAGCCCACCCAGCACACGCTCCCACCATCCGTGCTCCCCGGAGGCAGGGGGGTGTTTGCAGCAGCAGGAGCCACCCTGGGCAGGAGCCCCAAGTCCAGCCCGGCTTCCTCTCTCCTGTCGTCCAGAAGGAGCTTGGGGGGCAGTCCCAGCAGAGAAGCAGCCAGACCTCACCTCTCCCTCAGCCCCCTACCCAGACTCGGTCCCTGAGCTCAGCAGCCTCAGCACTAACTAGGAAACCGAGCACCAAAGGTCGCCCGGAGGCAGGTGCGGAGAACCACGGCCCGGCCTTGCCCCATTCTCTGATTTGATGCTGTGTGCCCTGCCCTTGCAGGCTCCAGGCCGCAGTTCATCCTTCTCTGCACTGTCAAACACCTGGAGCGGGAGCCCCTCCTGGGTTTGTGCAGCTCCTGGAAACAGTCAGCCCCCAGTGCACGTGGAACTGCCAGGAGAATGGGGGTGTCTCCAGGATGTGCCTCCCAGGATGCCCCTGGGCCTGAGCATGGCCACAGGGAGTCCCCCTCCCAGTGCAGAGAGGCCCAGAGGAGGGACTAGCCCAGGGGAAGGAGAAGCTGGGGGAGGGCGTGGTCAAGAAAAAGAGGTCACAGGACAGTGGCAGCCAAAGCCACCCCATCCACTGGAAGGGGCCCTCCTTCAGAGGTGGAACCTTAGGCACCTCGGAGAGTCCGCAAGTCTGGCATGAAGGCCCAGGAGGCCACTCTGAGAACTCCCGCAGAGCTGGCTGGACAGCAGCAGGGCCTGCAGCCTCCAAGGGGAGGAGGGAGGAGGCCCCAGCACAAGGCAGGGAGCAGGACTCTGAAGCAGAGCTCACGGTCCTTCTTTCCTCTTCCTGCCTCCAGCCTTGCCCCTTTGTCACATTCCTACCCAAGCAGTCTTCCAAAAACTCTCCCCTCCTTAAGACCCGCAAGGATTCCCATCTCTATGGGACCAGTGGCTCCAAGACCTGGCCCAACACCCTCACAAGTGGAGCCCCATCCAGCTCCCCAACTCCCTTCCCAGCACCTGCCCAGCCCTCAAGCTGCAGCACACAGAGGACTCCTGCCCCTGCTGCCCTGCTTCTCACCGCTGAGCTCTTGTCCATGCTGGCTCTCTACCTGGAGGACTGTCAGCCCAAGTCCCACCCAGGAAGTCCCTGCTTGGTCCCCAAGACAGAGCTCCAGCATGGATTACCTCCCAAGGCAAGCCAGTGCTCCTGTGGTGGCCGTGCTCCCCTCCATCACAGGCCCTTGGTGTACTGTCCCCACCACTAGACTGTGAGCCACAGGAGGGCCTAGGGCCTTGGGTCCCAGCATGGTACCTGGCACATGGCAGATTAAAAGTGAACACTGAAGGAGGGAGTGAATGAATGATGACAACAGAAGGATGGATGGATGGATGGATGGATGGATAGATGGTGGATGGATGGATAGGTGGATGAGTAGATGAGTGGATGGGTAGATGAAAGGATGGGTAGATGAGTGGATGGGTGAATG
>NC_060268.1:101666603-101793801 GCF_021613505.1 Equus quagga
GGATGGTGGATGGATGATGGATGGATGGATAAGTGGATGAGTAGACAGGGGGATGGGTAGATGAATGGATGGGTAGATGAGTGGATGGATGAATGGGTGGATGGGTGGCTAGAGGGAGGGGAAATGCAGACAACCAGGGGAAGTCTGACCTTGCTCCAGCCTTGGGTCCCGCCCTCACTCCCCACCCCCAGAGCACAAAGGCACTTAGATGGATTAACGCCTCCTTGATACAACTGGAGTGGCTGGAAACAGCTCTGTGCAGTGCAGCCGCCACCTCCCAGCAATCAGCCTCAATCAACACCCACCTGCCCCTGATTCCACCTGACACCCTGGCCAGGAAACTCAGTGCCACCAGGAGTCGGCCCCAATGAGGGACCACAGGGGCTGGGCCTGCTCAGCCAAGGCCAGAGCACCCTCCTAGGTCCCCAGTGCCCAACAGGGACAACAGTACCCATGAGCTGCAGCCCAGAGCAGAGCTTGGAGACCCCAGGAGACCGTACACCCCCAAGGGAATTGGGTGGACCTCAGGAAATGGATGTGTGGGTCCCCTCCTGCTCCGGCCACTCACTTCTCACACTCCCCTGATACAGTTCATGGCTGTAAAGAGCTGGCACCTCCAGGAAGGATGTTTAAGGGCTTTACGCATTGGAACCAGAGTCTCTTCAACACCAGAAAGTAACAATGGCATCTCCATCACTCTGCAAGGGGTAGGGGGTGCTACGTCCCCTCCACATCCTCTGCTGGCCCAGGGGTGCTCCCAGCGAGGGTGGGCAGCGTGGAGGCAGCTGGCACACCCAGTGGGGAGGGGCTGCCTGGTCCAGAGGGGGGCTCTGTGTCCTCAAAACAAGGACTGTTTGAAGCTTAGGAAAGGGTCCTAAGGTGATCTCCTCTGGGCCTTCCACTTTGGGACCCCCCACTCCCAGCCCCCTGGCCCCTCAATCTCTCCAGCCATATATCTTCCATGTCTCCCACGATAACCCCAGTCCCTTGGCCCCAGCAAGAGCATGGGGCCAACATGGCCAGTTCCCCTCTGCCCTGGGCAGAAGGGAAGGCCCCCAAACACCAGGCACCATGCAAGGAGAGTGTGGGGTTCAGAGCAAGGACACGGGAGCCAGGCTGCCATGTTTAAAGCTAAGCTCGGCCACTTAAGGAACTGTGTGACCTTGGGCAAGACATGTAACTCCTCTGTGCCTAATTTCCACACTGGCATAATGAGCTAATAATGGCCCCACCTCCCAGGGCTGAGTGAGTAAAGAGCGTGAAGTGCTCAGCACAGAGCCTGACTCACAGGGCATCCTCGTGTGCTCACGCCGTGACGCGGAGGGGCAGAAGGGACACTTCCAGGAGTGGGTGGACTCCCGTCATCCCAGGGACCCCCGAAGCTCAAGCCCTAAGCTGCAGCACAGGATTATCCAACACGGCCCGTCGACTAGCCTGTCGCCGCTCGGATCACAGAATTTTCCCGGTGCTGCTTTACCGAGAGGACTCAGGGAGGCTCCAGCCATGCTCCGCGAGTGAATGCAGCTCTCAGGCGCCCCCTTCCCAGCCCGGACAGGGCAGCACGGCCGGCCCCAGCCCTCAGCGGCCCCTGAAAGCGTGGCCAGGGCGGAGGGCAGGGGCCAGGGGCCAGGCCCGTGCTCTCACTCAGGCCCAGCACCTGCTATGGCTCCCCCACAGCCTCCTCCTTCACCGAGTCTGGCCTGGACCCCCAGCCTGCCCCGGCCCCCAGGCTGGGACGCATCCTCGGGAGGATGCTGCCACCTCACAGTGTCCCTCTCCTTGGGGCACTGTCTCAGCCTAGAGCCACACCTGTCCGTCTCACCTCGGAATTCCCCGAGCCTGCCACAGAGCAGGCCCTGCAGGTGTTTGTTGATTGAAAACATGACTGTCGGTCAGTGATAGAGCAACACCCTCCAGACATCCAGAGCTCCTGGGGCACAGTTCCAGGAAGGTACTCCTCCTCCCTGCCTCGGCCCTCCCTCCTGCCGTGCCCACCCACCCCTCCACGCACCCCACTCCGCCCTGCCTCCTACACCTGGCTCCAGACCCCACCTGGCCTTGCCCCACCGTGCCTGCGCATCCCAGAGCCTTGGCTCACCTCACCCCGCCCCGGGGCTGGGAGATAATCACAGGAATGACAGAGGAGAGAGGCTGCCCCTGGTCCCACTCGTCTCTGGTCATGCTCACTATCACAATCTCTGTTTCACGGAAGAGGAGACGAACCTCGGAGCAGGGACAGGAACCCCAAGAATCCTGGTGCTGCCTCTCCCAGAAGCCACTTGGTCACATGACGGACAATGAGAGGGCAGCAGACAGAGCTCATACGGCTCCTCCTGGTCCACTCTGGGTGAGCCCCATAAGCACCAAGCCCGGATCAAGGAAACAGGCATTCCCTTCCACTTCCACACCCAGATGTCTCACTGTTCCCTGAACAACCTCACCTTTCTTTCAAGATTCTGTACTTTTGCACGCCCTGTCACCTCCATCTGCAGAACTCTCCCCTGCCCACCACAAACTCCTACTCATAAGAAGTTGCTCTGCTATCACCACCTCCAGGAAGTCTTCCCTGATTTCTCCCAGGTCCCTTCTCTGTGTTTCCAGAGCTGCCTCCTACTCTGGTCTGTGAGCTCCTCCAGGCAGGGCCACATCCAAGCCATCCATTCGTCCCCCGCCCAGAGCTGGCAGGAAGGAGCCTCAGCAGACGGGCTCCTTCCAAGGATGGGTACATGAAGGATGCACACTCACCCCTGCTCTGCGGTGTAGACAGTGACGGGCCTCAGGTGGCCCCACATCTGTCCTGTCCAAGCTGCTATCCCAGGTCCCCTGAGACTTTCCTGGGGACTGAGCCTCCCGGCTCTTTCCAAGGTCTCTGAACACAACCCCGGCTCCAGCAAACCTGGAACCCCGCGGTGGGGGCTGCGCCGGGGGAAACGCTTGCCTGCCTAGCTGGGCTTCCAGGAGGGGCCTGTGATGCACATTCTGCAAATGGCAGGGGACACGCACGTCAGAAAATCGTCCACGACCGATTTCAAACTCCAAATGGAAATGTTTGGCTTGCTGATGTCCCTGCTCATTTGCCTGAAAATCTGAAGAGTGTGTCCCGGGAGGATGGCAGAAGGTCGGGGGCTGGCTCCTGGGAGGTCAGAGTGTCCTCTGGACCCCACCCCTGCCCCGAGCAATGCCACATCCAAAGCTTTGCGTGAAGAGCACAACTGGGCCGTGGGGGCCTCTCTGGGCCCCAGTTTCCCCACTTCACAAATGGGTAGAAAAACCTTTCTAACTCTCAAAAGAATATTTGCTACCATGGGAGGTAGCGGAGGGCAAGCAGCTATTATAAACCACCCACGGGGGTCGTTAGATTTCTGATCCGGCACCCATTCTGCGCCTTCCCTCTGTGTTCAAAGACCCATCATCTTCATTTACTCATCGGCAAAGCTCCCACAGTAATCCGCATTTGCCTGTCTGTCTCCCCAAGAAAGCAGCAGTCCCGGTCCTCGGCTACCATGATTCCCACAGGCTGGCACAGAGAACACAGTCAACAAACGCGTGAGGAGTGGCTGGGTCCTGTAAGGCAAACCCTCCCCTGTAGCTGCATTGACTTTTTCCCTCCCTCCCGAGGATGGGGCGCCTTATCCTCACTGCATGTGGGGATCAGAGAGGGAAGAAAGGATAGAGAAAGGGGTCATGGGAGCCCTGCATCCCAGCTCCCTGTCCCTGTAAAAACGGGAGGCCAGCAAGGGCCCCAGAGCAACCGAGCAGCCACCCCACTGGGGCCAAGAAAAGGGGGAAGCTGCAGCCCCGTCCTGTAGGCTCTGGGATGCTGCTCCTTTCCAGAGTGGGACTGACCGGCTCAGGGCTCGCTAGCCGGCAGTCGCTGGGCATCTCTCTGAGCGTCAGTTTTCTGGTCTCTGTAATGGGGACAGAGTTGATATAAAGGCTCAGTGATGTTTCACAAATGCCCCCCACCCCCACGGCCAGCACAGTGTCTGGCACCCTCCAGGCAGAACTCGACACAGCCGAGCTCCCTCCTTTGATCTGTGTCGGGACCACCCGTGCAACTACCACCACCAGCACCACCACGGGACAAATCGGTCCAGCCTCCAAGGAGAGAGACACTGAGAGGCAGTTGGAAGGAGACGGGCGGAGAGCTTAGCAAAGGGAAGCAGAGAACGCTACAGTGCAAA
Source organism: Equus quagga (assembly GCF_021613505.1). NCBI lineage: Eukaryota > Metazoa > Chordata > Mammalia > Perissodactyla > Equidae > Equus > Equus quagga. Next base: position 101,670,788 of record NC_060268.1, read on the forward strand.
TGCCCATTTTTAAGTTTTTCTCGAAGAGTAGGGAATGCTTAGCAGGGCTCAGAGCGAGGCTGCCTTTTCAGCGTATTAACAACTTGTATTTTTCGCTTTCCATCTTCCTCCTCGCAGTCCTTTGCAGGGAGGGGAAGTCTATAAATATTTTTTTTTTAAGAAACGACTGAATTTTGATGAACTCAGCTAAGCGAGCGCTTTGCATATGAATGGGAACTGATTACCCGACACTTTCCCACAGCAGAGCGGCCTGCAACTTGGAGCTTTCCCCGAGAGTTAAAAAGTTGAAGCGGCCACATTTATGTGGCTTCCCTAATAAAAAAATCATGCAGCATTTATTATTGATGCTCTGCTCTGATAAATATCCTCATCTAAAATTCCTCACTTGCAGGAACTCTTCAGGATAATTTCTCAGGATAACAAGAGGGAGCATTTTGCGGAGGCCATGGTGTCTCTGATGGTGGCCAGGGGACAGGAAGCAAGACCAAGGGGGAGGCAGGAGCACGTAGGTGAAAGATGATCAGCCCGGGCCATCGGGGAGGGAAATCCATCAGCTCTGGGGGTGATGGGACTCTGGCTCTGGTGTCACAATCTCGTCCAGCCTCAGCGTGGCTTCTGAGGACTGGCCGTCACATCAAATGCCCGTGGTTGGGAAGCAAGAGGCCAGGTTTCCGTAATCCAGAGGCAGCAGCTAATTGACACCCATCTTCCCCAAAGTCGTGCTACGGTGTGGGGGCCGTTCCCCTAGCGGCTCCGAGTGTCGAGTGTCGGGCTGCTGACGGTCTCAGCCGCTCCCTTCTCCAGCGAACTGTGCTCACCATAGGGAGCCACCTTGCCTGGAGGTGACGGCCCGCTCTCCACCTGAGGGTAGCTCACAGCCAGGGACCCACAGTCATGGCAATAGAGAAGGTTGCCCCCTCCTTACCTCCAGAGGGGACAACCCTATGTCCCAGAGTCCCCGGATCAGGATAGGCTAGACTTACAAGATCCCACATCCTTGCTTGGCTCTTTCTCCTTGCCTCAAGAGATCACACACACCCCCCCCAACGCCTGTCCCAGGCTCTGCTCCTAAGGACCCTCAGCAGAGATGATGCGCATCTCCCTCCAGAGCCACTCCTGTACTCTGGGAGGCTGACCACTGTGGACAGTGTCACCAGGACTTCCTATCCCTCTGTCTCCTTTGGGATTTGGCCAATGGGGACACAGGCAGGAAATGAGAGGGTGGGAGAGGAGAGATGGGGCTCTCCCCTGCTCCCTCCTTGCTGGGTTGGCCAAGGCTGCATCCGTGCTCTAGCCACCGTCCCCTCTCAGGGCCAGGGACAGTAAGAGCTCCCGGGAATGCCAGCCCAGGCCCTTCCACAAATCTCAGTGGGTCTCGCCCACACTTTGTAAAGTCTTGGTTCACTGACCTCGCTCCCATTACCCTTAGAGCACGCGCTCCCTTTCCGGCCAGCCCTTGACTGGTCCACAAGCAATGCCGCAGCCTCCCTCAGTGTAAAATGGGAAGTCTCGTCGGACGCAGCCCCAACAACAGGAGTATGTGGCTCTTGGGGTTACTGAGACTCCCCGAGCCTGGCACTTCTGCTCCCAGCTAATCTACCTGACATGGAGCACAGCTCCCCACACCTGGTGATGGCCTCTGCCCCCCAGGGGGCCCATACCAATGAAAGCCAAGCAAAAGAACCGGTTTTTCCCAAATCCCCAAGCGTCCATCCAGACCCACGCAAGTGCCTGCCCCTTCACTCGCCCGCTGCTCAGTAACTAACAACTTAGAAGGATGCACTGTGAAGCAACAGATTAAAATTTCATGCATTTTGTTTCAAAAATCTATAAAAACTAAGTTTCTTGGAAGAAAAAAGAAAACGCTTTTCTCCAAGCAACACAGAGAGCAAGCCGTGGCCCGAGCCCTCCCCTGGTTGGTTTTTCAGCGTAAATCTTTAATTTCATTTGCTGCTCTCGTCCTCTGACCCAGCAGTATTCCATAAATATTTAGGCAGCAAGCACCTGTCTTGCTTTCTACTCTGGAATGCTAATGATGGAATGGAAGGGGGAGGAAGCGGCCTCCGTGGTCAAGCCAGCTCTCAGCCCATCGGCAAAATACAGAAGGCGTTCTGGAGGCCCCTGGGAAGCCCCCGGCTGCCTTAATGAGCCAAGATGAGGTTCGCAGGGAAAATCAGGCTGTGCTTTACTACTTGCAGGCCCACTGATGGCGGAACCACCAGCCCGATCAATAGCAGTAGAGAAACCTCAAAGGGAGGGGGGCGCGGTGGAGAGGAGAAACAGCTCCACCAATGAGCATAATGCGCATACAGAAAGACTTTGCAGAAGGACCTGGAGCTGCCAGGCCAGCCTCTTGGCCTCCTCACCCCTAAGTCCAGAGCCCCACAGACTCTGCACATGACACAAACACCCTCCCAAAAGTCTGGGCCTTCCAAAAGGCACTTTCTAGCTTCCCAGTCTTTTACTCACCGCCAAATGGATTTGAAACCTCACCCGGGGCTCCACCTGCGGAGGGCAGAGGTCCCCCAGCTCCTGCCCAAGCTGACCTCTCTCTCTCTCTACCTGGCAGTGGGGCTAGAGGTCAGGGGCTCTGGAGGAGGCTGGCCTTGGTTGAATTCTCTTTTGGCCATTTGCAAGCTATATGGTGTTCAGTAAGATTGTTTTCACAGCTTTATTGAGGTATAATTTAAGTACCATGAAATTCACCCTTTGTAACGTGCAGTTCTTTGAGTTTTAGCAAATTTATCCAGTTGTGCAACCATCACCATCATCCAGTTTTAGTGCACTTCTACCACCCCCACAAAGCTCCCTTGTGCCTATCTGCAGTCAATCCTCGCTTCGACATCCAGCCCCAGGCAACCGTTAATCTGCTTTCTGTCTCCGTGGTTTTGGCTTTTCGAGAAATTTCACATAAATGGAATCATTCACTATGGAATCTTTTGTGCCTGGTTTCTTTCACTTAGAGTAATGTTCTCGAGGTGCGTTGTAGTGTGTCTCAGACTTTCATTCTCATTAACTGCTGTGGAGCGTTCCACTGAGCAGACATCGTCGGTTGTGTGTATCTGTTCGCCAGCTGATGGACATTTGGGTTCTTCCCAGTTTAGGGATGATAAACAAGGCTGCCATGAACATTCATGCACCGGTCTTCGTACGGACATATGCTCCCACTTCTCTTGTGTGAATTCCTAGGAGTGGCATGGCTGAATAATACGGTTAAGTATGTTTGTCTTTTTAAGAAACTGTCAGACTGTTTTCCACAGCAGCTGTGCCATTTTACATTCCCACCAGCAGTGATGGGGGTTCCAGTTGCTCCACAAATTGGTACCACTTGTGACTGTCTGTCTTTATTACAGCCATCCTAGTGGGTGTGAAGTGGTATTTCCTGTTTTGATTTGCCTTCCCCTAATGACTAGTGATGTTGAGCATCTTTCCGTGTGTTTATTTGCAATCTGTACATCTCCTTTGGTGTTTATCCAAATTTCTTGTCCATTTTGGATTGGGTGGTTTGTCTTCTTATTGAGTTGTAAGAGTTCTTTAGATATTCTGGATATAAATCCGTTATCAGATATGTGATTTGCAAATATTTCCTCTTGGGCAATATTTCAACCTCTCAATTTCTCCACCTGCAAAATGGAGCTCATCCTAGCAGCTGGCCATGCTGTAGTGGAGAGCAGGGATGATGTGCACGAAGCGCCCACCATGAGGCCTGCCATCCAGCAGGCCTTCAATAACTGGAGCCACCACCATCGCCATTGCCCCTGGAAGTCAAGGTCCGGTCTTTGTCTTTGACTTAAAGTGCCCAGTGTGGGACCTGGAGCAGAGGAGGACCTCGGCCAGGTTGGCATCTCCCTGCTTGTTCTCTCCAGGACCCCGTCCACCCTCAGCAGCACCAGCCCTGGTCTCGGCAGAGCAAAGTGCAGGGCAGTAGGCAGGACCCCATGTGAGCACTGAGAAGGGAGCACAGTCTCCAAGGTGATGCGATATTAGCAGGGAGAGGAGGACAAGATGTACTGGAAGAGGGGACAGCAAGAGCACAGCCCAGAGAATGACAAGGTGCGTGGCACACTCTGGGCACCCAGGGCAGACCTGCAGCCTGACCCATGGAGTGTGGCTGGCCCCGGCTATCAGGAGGGTATGAGGAGGGGGTGGTGTCTGGAGAGCCAGGCCATTATGGAGCCACTGGGGCTTCTCTGCTGAGATGGTGACATAGAAAGATGCATTCACAAAGAATTTTTAATTCTACATGCTGCCAGGACAGGACAGTCCTCGGCTTCTTCCTCTGCTCTCCTCCCCGTGGAAGGAGCCCACAGCCCGGGGAGAACCAGAGAGGAACCCTCCATGCCAGGGGCCATGTCATGGTCACTGTGTCATGCCCTCACCACAATCCTGGGAGGAGGGGACATTACCCGACCTTATGGGTTGAGTTGTGTCCCCCGTGAGCCCTACGTTGAAGTCCTAACCCCCAGCATCTCAGAATGTGACTGTATTTAAAGAGAGGGCCTTTAAAGAGGTAATTAAGTTAAAATGAGATCATTAGAGCAGATCCTAATCCAATATGTCTGGTGTCCTCAGAAGAAGAGATCAGGACACAAATATGTGTGCAGAGGGAAGACCACACAAGGATGCAGGGAGAAGACGCCATCTACAAGCCCAGGAGAGGTCTTGGAAGAAACAACCCTGCCGACACCTCCATCTAGGTCTTCCAGCCTCCAGGACCACGAGATGATAAATGTCTGTTGTTGGAGTCCCCCCGCCTGTGGTACGTTGACATGGCAGCCCTAGCAAACTAAGACATCGCATTTCCAGCAAAGGAAACTGAGTCTCAGAAGGTGGCACCTGCTAAGGCCCACAGGTGGGGAGAGGCAGGCCTGGGTCTCCATCCTGTTCCCTGACGCTGCCCCAGCACACACCCCACTAGGACAATGAACCTTGCCTAGGACTGTGCCTGGCACACAGAGGGGCTCAAGGGCCCTCTGAGGGATGGGGGCTGAGCGCCTTCTCCCCCTGCACCGAGCCCCGTGCTGCAGGGACAGGAGGCACCCAGAGGGAAAGCAGAGAAGGTGCAGGGCAGTGAGCAGATCGCAAGCAGGCTCCGAGCCAGACCAGAGGGACTGGGCGTACGACACTGGAGGACAGCGGATTTTAGCTCCAGACAAGGAAAGACCACTGCACGCCCGTGGGTAGTGCTCCCTGGTGGAGGGTCCGAGCAGCACAGTGCCACGCAGGGGCCTGCACACGGGCCCAGAAGCCAACACGGTGGTCTCCACGGCACCCTCCAGCTGGGGGCTGTGCCGTCTCAGGACTCCCTACCTGCCAACACACAGCGAGGCAGCAACCAGAATATCCTGGCATTCCAGCCATGGCATCAAGGCCACCACCAAGCAGTGGCTCACCTGTGCTCCTTCCCAGGTCCTCATCCTACAAACGCAACAGGATGGGATCCCAGCCCAGCCTCTGGGAAGCCAAAGCACAGAGCAGCAGGAGAGCCAGGTACAAAGTGGCACCCCGCCACGCAGAAAGGTGTGGGAGGCGGCCTTCCTTCACTGAGCACCCCCAAACTCCACCTGCCAGGCTGTGTCAGAGCCCCTGAGAAAGCCCCTCAGTCCCCTGGAGAACCTGCAGACTGAGCAAACATCATCTCTTTACAGACCCGCAAGAGGAGACAGCCTGATGCTGAGGCCCAGGTGCCAGGGCTCTGAGGAGACGCCACCGCCCTGCTGAGTGGGTGGCTGCCACCCATGCTTCTGCAAGGGGCCCAAGACCTGGGCTTTAAGCCACCCCCATCACCCACTAGATGAGGACTCCGACTCTCATCTTCTCGTCCTCCTGATCTCTCGGCCTGCCTGCCCCAGGCTCTCGCAGCCCAGCCAAGGGCACTGCTTCCTGCTCTCCTCACCTGCCCACCTGCTCCCTGTACTGACTATGGACCCCACTCTAGCTCCTCTGGGGAAAGGCTCCACCCCCTGGCTGGGCCTGGCCATTGGGACCCCATTGTCCCAGGAAGGCTGGGAGGGAAACATCCTTACAGAGCCCTCCAGGGTCTCAGCACAGCCCCGGCCCCCTGTGCAGCATCCCTGCAGGACAGAGCACCATCTGCCTGCGTTCCCTCCCCAGTGGACGCCCGGGGTGCCCAGGCACTGGCCGGTCCATGCTCCCCTTAAGCAGAACTCTTCCCCGCCACTCTCCGACCGTCACAGAGCTAAGAGCACTGACTTAATCCCAGAGTCTGCATAGTTATTTCCACTTTGTTGTTCAATTAATTATTGCAATATCAATAGATCTTTAATTTTCTCATGAGTGAGTAATGGCAATGAGTCTCAATTCCACAATATAATTAATTAGTGATGAGCGTTCAAGTGCAAGTTCCTACTCAAAGTCCTGCTGGGACAAACTCCCGGCCGCTGCCCCGGGAGGCCCGGCACCAGCAGGCAAATGTCCTGCCAGGAGCTGGAGGACACACAGCCCAGCCTGGCCCAAGAGGCGGCCAGAGACGCCCCAACCCAGCCAGAGCCCGGAGGGCGGTGTTCGCTGAGTTGAAGAGATCTTCAGGAAGCACCTCCCGTGTGTGGGTGCCCATGCTGGGCCCCTGGACACAGAGACAGAGCAGCCCCCAACCTCAGTGAGGGCACTCCAGGGGTTCACACGGAGGAGATGATAGGGACGCGACACAGACACATGGAAATAATGTGCGCTAATTCAATTATACCCATCTCCGTTGAGCGTCTGCTATGTGCCAAGCTCTGTGCCAGCACGTTCAGGGGACACAGTGGAGTCTGATGGAGACGACCAGCCCGCTTGGTAGGGGTGGGGGTTTCTAAAAGCATGAACTGAGCCTTGAAGGCTGAGCTGGGTTCACCAGGCAGAGAATGCGGTCAGGCGCCCCAGGCAGAAGGAACAGGGTATAGGAGGACACGGCGGCCCAGGAACTGCTAGTTTGGGGTCATGGGGGCGGTGACGCTGAGAAGGGCAGGGGGGCACAGGGAGACTCCCACCCCAACCTGGATTGCTGAGGGCCTCGGGTAGCCAGGCCGCAGGTCGGCCAGGCCAGGGAGCTGACACACTTCTACTTCCAGGGGAGACCTGGGGAGCCCATGGCAGTCGCCAGAGCTGCCCGCCTGAGAGGGATGCCCTGCGGGAAGACTTCCCCTGACAGGCATGACTCAGCCCACCCAGACTACTTCTGCAGGTCGAGATGGGTAAGAGAGGGTGGGAGCCCAGGAGGCCCCCAGTGATGGAAGTGGCCCATGCCAGCCCAAGACCTCGGCACCCACTCCAGGGCCCCTCTTCCCAGAAGCCCTCCCCAGGAGCACATTCTCCCCATCCCCCAGCCCCAATAACCAGAGCTCTCCATGTGCCCCATACGGGGCTAAGTGCTTTACACGGGTGAACTCACCCCATTCTCTCCGAGCGGTGACACCCCAGGTCACAGATGGGGAAGCTCAGGCACAGAGAGGTGACTTGCCCACAGTCACAGTAACAAGTGGCAGGGCGGGGGTCTAACCCTGACAGCTGATGGATAGACAGACACCACCTTTCTATCAGCCCCTCACCCAGGCCCCATCTGGCTGGCATGGCCTGGGACCAGGTTCAAGCCCCCTGTGCCTTGATTCTCTATCTGGAAAACAAGGGTCATATGGGTGCCCAGGGTCGGGGTGGGGAAGGGTGCCCGGCACACGGCACCAACACAGTGCATGTCCCTGTCACTCTTGGTGCCGTTGCTGCTGTGACGCAGGTTGTGGTTCATGGCAAGGAACCTGCACGGATGTGGCACCATCAGGAACAGGCACCAACTCCAAGAAAGAGGAGGAGGCCTGGCTCCAGAGACCAGAGCTCAGTGGGGCAGGTCTCCACTGGGGGAGCCAGGACAGGGGTGGGGTCCTCAGGTGGAGCATTTGAGAGCTCAGTTACTGCAGAGGCCCCAACACAGGCCTGGGAACCCAGCACTCAGGGCTCTGCTCACCCTTCTCCATTCGTCTACAAGGCCCCCAAGCCACGCGACCAGCTAGAACCTGTGTACCAGGTGCCGATGGGCACCCAGCTCCTCACCACCCTGGTAGCCAGGCAACATTAACCCCATTTAACAGATGAGGAAGCTGAGGCTCAGAGAAGCAAAGTAACAAAAAATAATAGTGCACAGAGCTCACACTGGTTGAGCAGCTGCTCTATGCCAGGGCCCAGAGAAAGAGCTGCAGCTGCAAGATCTCCCTCAATGCTCAAAGATAGCCTCTGAATCCAGGATTATTCTTGATAGTTTGCAGACAAGGACACCAAGGCATGGCAATGGAAGTCACTTGACGAAAGTCCACGGCCTCTCGCTAGCGGGTGTGGAATTCCCATGGGAGGTCTGATGACTGTCGTTCTCCCTTACTCGCAGCCCCCACCACAGCACGGGCAGGTGCCAGGGCCAAGCAGGGGCCACGTGGGTCCTCCAGGATGTTGCATCCAGCCTTCCCCAGCCCTCACTGCCAGTCCTCTGCACACATGCTCATGCACACACACATGCTTGTGCACACACACAGCCCCTCCCTTCCTCTCCATGTCTCTATTCCCAAATGGGAGGCATAATCAAGGGGGCATTGAATGGTGGGGCCAGGAGAGGGAACTTTCTAAACCAACCCCACTTCCCACCAACACCACCTTCCCCCGCCCCACAGGAGACAGTGACTACACAGGAACCCTCAGCGATGTCAGCAACCCCGTCATAGCCCCAGGTTGGTGGGAGGGGTCTCGTGGAGGAGCAGCCTCTTCTTTAAGGGGGGCATCTGGGGGTCCAAGGCCAGGCTCAGGGCCCAGCAGGGCCAGGAATCCCCTGGACCCCTCAGAGGCCCAGGCAGGTGCCAGCACAAGAACCACTGTCTGGAAAAGAGACATGGGGATTGGATGTGTGAGCCCTGATTTCTCCAACTGCTACAGATTAAATCGGGGATAATGTCACCGGTCCAGGAACCAGATTCGATGCAGCTTAAAATCTGCTCAGACACCACACCATTATGCTAAGCAGTGTGGCTGCCAGGGGGCCGCGCCACCTCACCTCGTTTATCATCCCTGGCAGCAGGAGCACAGCCGGCCGGGCCGCCACCCGCTCCAGCGGGAAACAGGAGGGGCAGCAAGGCTCCTGGGCCCTTCCCCCACCCCTGGACAGACAGAGGGCAGCCACAGCCCCCTCCCTAGGCCCCCCACGCCCAGAGAGGCAGCCACAGCGAGAAGCTGTGTTTCAAGACATCATGTCTGAGAGCCTGAGCCAAGCCAGTAGTCGAATACCCTCAGAGATGTAAATTATGTGGGTTGAACTAATGAGCTATATATGTATCTTTCATCCCCTAATTAACTGTGGTTTAATGAATTTCTCAGCGCACTGCTGCCAGAATAGCCTTGCAGTCCAAAAGATTCTTTCCCCTCCGTTTCAGGTAAATATTTAAACACCCCAAATGAAAGGGAGCACCCGGGCCCAAAATTGGAGGCTTGATGCCACCCAGGGCAATTAGACCCCTGTCTCATTGACTCAGCATTTTCCCTTTTTCCTTTCTCTTTCTGAGGCGATGGCAGGTACTTTAGGCCCTGGGAGCCTGGCCTGGCACAGGGCCTGGGGCTCCTTACAGACCAATGGGCCTCTGTCCAGCTCCCGGTACCTGGGACCTGCTGCACGCAGGGGGAGGGAGCAAGTGACATTACTCACCAGCATGTCAGGGGTTGGCACAGAAACCCCTCAGAGCAAGGGGGCTCACGACACAGCCTAGTGTCCGGGAAGGTCAGGATGCTGGCCATCCAGAGGCTCACATGCCAGCACCTGCCCCTCCCTTGATGGTCAATTATTCCCCAGGCTCGTTATTATTATCATCAACACTCCTATCACTGGCCTTACTCCATCACTCACAGCTGATGTGTATCACACACTTAAGGCACCAGAATCTGGGACCAAGGCTGGCCAGAACTGTCCCACCCTGGGGCCTGTCTGGCTTTGGCTCAGGGCCAGCCCAGGGGTGGAGGGTCCTCTACCATCACCTCCTCTCACTGGCGGTGCTACCCTCACCACCTGCTGGCCAGGGCCACTCAGGCAAAGCCAAAGTCCCCTGTGAACACACATGGCCCACCTGGGCGCCCTGAGGGCCTGGCATGGATAACTCTTCTCGCTCTCGTGGCCTCTCCAGTGATGGTGATGGCGTATCTGCCACCTGAGTGAAGCACAGGCTGGGTCTGGGCTGTAGTCACCACAAGAAGAAACAAGCAGGGGAGCTCCTGACGATGACTCCAGGCGGCTCTCGGTGTCCCAAACCTGGCTGCCCATGGGGCCAGTTCACAGGGCAGTGGAGTGGGACCCTGGGAGGACCCTGAGGTCCACCTAGACACGGGGCCACGGAGCCCAGAGTCCCCTGTTGCTAACACCCCACTGTCTACCCAGCGCCCCTCACTCCAGCCCACTGCCCCTGCCTCCTGCAGGCCCAGCCCTCTTCCCTAGGGTGCTGGGTCACCACTGTACCCCTTGTGCACAAGAGCATCCCCTCATCTTCCTAACACCCCCTGGAAGCTTATTCCAGGCCTTAGCATCCCACCATGGCCGCTTCCTCTCCAAAGTCACGCCCAGGGCCTCCCCCAGCCAGTCCTGGCTCCAGCCTGCCCCTCCCCGCCAGGCTCACACAGCCTTCAGTGGTGACCACTGTGAGGTGTCCACCTGTTCAGAGCCCTTGGGCAGTTCACCAAGCTCGTGACAGCCTCGGGTCACTAAATAAGGCCTCACCACCACCCCGTGAGGGGGACTGATAGCCGCTCTGCACAGACGAAGAAAGAGCTCACCTCTCCACCTGCAGACAGGCCTCATCGACTTTAGTCTGGTGCCTAGCACCGCTCCTGGAACAGGGCAGGTGTCAACAAATACTCAGATGGATGGATGGATGGACAGACAGACGGATGGACGAGTGGGTGGGGTGGTGGATGTATAGAAGAATGGATGGATGAACAGACGGACAGGTAGGTAGGTGACTGGAAGGATGTCAGAAGAGAAGGATGGATGGACAGACAGATGGATGAACAGATAAATTCTCAAACTAATCACCAAAAAAAGACCCCAACAAGCCCCCCAAATCTGAAAGGCTGGCTGGACACTGTCTCCAAGGGCAGCAGGCCAGGAAGAGAGGCCCTGGGGCTTCAATAAGGGTCTGTGACTAGCAGCCTTGCCCCCTAAGATCTCTCCAAAGCAGGGGAACTGAGATGGGAGAGGAAGGAGCTACAGTCTGAGGTCGAGGGGAAGTGACGGAGGGTGGGAACCAGTGGCACTAGGCAGAGCAGAGATCAGCATGGCTGAGCCCCAGGAGGCCCCAGGGAGCACCAAGCCACGAGCTAGAGAGATGGGACAGGACAGGACCCCACCCTTAAGGGGGCCTGGCAGAGTTTGAAAGGACCAACGTGGGCCTGAGGCCGGCACCTGAACAGCAAGTATGAGTTGGTAGCCACGTCCTTCCATCTCAGGCCCCCCAAGCAGGCCCAGAATGCGGGTCTGACAACTCTGACAGCCAGATGCCACCACAGCCTCGGTAGAGATGGGTAATAAATGAGTCCAGCCCCAGAGGCCCCGGCACCGCTGGGCAGTGGAGGGGCACAGTCCCAGGGCCCCACCTGGCAGAGTGAGTGGGGGGTGTCCTGGACAGAGCTGCAGCACCTCCTTGGAGCAGAACAGGAGGCCAGGTGGGGGGTCTTGGGCCTCAACCTGGACCCTGTTTCTGGAGCCTAAGAAATAAATCCTTAGACCCAGGGACCGCCATCGGAGGGGGCTGCCAATACCTCGCACTGCCTCCCACTCCCCCCAGAATATATGGACTTCCCCTCCTTGCTTATTAGACTCTGTCCCAAAACCCACAAGCAAAGCAGGGAGACGGCCCAGAAAGAGTGGCTTCAGACGCAAAGACACCATCTAATGAGGCAGCCTCTGCAGGTGACCAGTCACCGTCACCTGCCTTCACCCCCAGCAGGCTGAGCGCCAAGGCCTTGCCCAGGGCAGTGGCCATATTCAGACAGATGTGCAGAAGCAAAGTGGGAGGAGGGGGGAGGGGCAGGCCTTGCTGCCCGGAGTCGTTGAAACGATAACAATATTATGTGAATCAACGAAAAACAGCCACGAGCTTCAGAATTAGCAGACTTGGAGGAAATCTCTACTTTCCACACTGGGCATTTGACCTCAGAGAAATCACAGCTCTCCAGGCCTCAGCCCCCATGTGTAATGTGGGCATGAAGATCCCCACCTTCCAGGATCACTGTCAGGAATGCCGGCACCTTGGTGGGGGGGGGGGGGGGGGGAGGGATGGAGCCACACCCACCCTTGCGGTCCCAGGAGCGGGCGCTGGTCTTCCTGATACCAGCCCCAAAAGGGGCAGAGGCCTGCACTTCTTGGGTGCAGGGCAGCCCACAAAACCCTCCTGTCCCCAAATACCTTCCCCTTCTGACTGCCATGACACCGTCAGACAGGGAGTGGTTTCCATACTAAGGTCCCCCTATTTTTTACGGGGTGGAGGGTTCCCCAGGGTACCCCTTCCTGACAGCAGGACCTGTGCACTGGCATTGGTGCTGGGAGGCAGGAGACCCACAGGCCAGCTGGGGTCACCAGGGGTCCTACCTTCAAGGCCCCCTCTGGGGTTGAGCCAGTTCCTCCCCCATCCACCTGGGCCCTCCTCACCCCCTCCTCACTGTCTCCCGTCTCTGACATCAGACAAATCGACCTGAACACAGACCTGATGGTGCCCCCAACCCGGCCCTCAGACCAAAGAGCCACCAGTTCACACCCTCCTTGAGGGTCTCGCCTACCAGCCGGGCCCCTCTCCCACCACCCTCCACCTCCATTTCTCCATCCCCTCCCCCACCACAAGGAGAGAGCTGTTCCAGGCCCCCACGCCTTTGCCCAGGCAGTCCCCTCTGCCTGGAACTCCTTTCTCTCAAACAGCTCTTTGCTGAGCTAATGCCCTCTTTAATTTCAGACTCAGCCCAGGCGTCTCCTCCTCAAGAAAGCCTCCAACTGCCACCCAGTTACTGGGCCTCCAGGTCCCCTGATGCATATTTGCTTGTATGCCTGTCTCCCCAAAACCGACCCTTCAAATCCTCAGTCACTGCTACAAGGTCTGGCTCAAGAGAGAGCCTCATCAAGGTCTGATGAGTGGATGAATGAATGAATGAATGAATGCTTGCACAAATGGATGAATGAATGATTGCATACATGCATGGATGAATAAATCCAACAAGAATGCCACACAAAGAAGATGCAGAGGCAGGGACCAAGATTCTCTCTACGCAGACAAGGCTCCCCCAGACTGTGAAGACGGCACCTTTCCCTCTGTTCCGGGCATTAAGGGCAGCCCAATGCAGAGGCAGAGGTGTGGACGAGATGGCCCCTCCAGCATCCGCCCAGTATTAAGCTTTCCTCCCCTTCCGCCTTTGAGCAGCCCCTTCATTTCCACGGTTACTTTCTCAGGGCACAGGCCTTCCAGAAGAAGAGGTAGTTCGGGAGGCGTCAGCATCAGAGTGTTTTCATGGGCAAGGGGAAATGCTCTCAATGCGCCCCAGGCTGCCGGGCCTCCGACTTTCTGCAAAGATCCAGCTCTTGTGAGCGTGCTGCATCTCAGTTCCCCAGTGGGGCAGGCAGCAGGCTTGTCCAAGGAATGTTTACAAATTGTGTGCATTTTTATTTGCAAGATGAAAAAATTACCCCAAATTATGCAGAGCCTCAGGACCACAGCCAATCTCCATACCCGTTGCTCACGGGCCCCCTTACTTCTGTGGGGAGCTGGTCCCTGCAAGCTTTGCAGGGTCACGCTTTTCCTGGAAAATCCTAGATTTGTACCCTTCTGCTCAGTCCCCCAGGATGTCAGGCCCCAGATGGAGTGGCCTGAGGGTCTGGAGCCAGGGGTAGGCACTGCCACCTGAATCCACTCAATCAATTGCCAGGAGGGACACCACAGAAGCACCTCCTCCAGAGGCCTCACTGTGGGATTTGTCTGCCAATCACTGCCAATGAGAGGCAGAGCCAGGACGGGCAGCACCGGAGTGAACCGGCCTCTATTGCTTCTCAATGGTATCACCAGGGACCATGGAGCACGGACACCTGGCACAGACAGGTCCCTCCCACACAGCTGTGCAGCCAGGAGGCAGCTCAGGGCCCAGCACCTGCTGAGGCTTCTCTAGGTCCAGCTGGGCCAAAGGCTGTTCTGGAGAGCTCTGCCAGCACAAACCCCTGGGGGAGTGTCCTATGGATGCTCTCATCACCTAAATGACCTGCAGCAGCACCTGCATCTTGATGCATCTTGTTTTGCGTCATCTTCACGACCACTCTAGGAGGTAGGTATGAGTGACCCCATTTATACATGGGGAAACTGAAGCTCTGGACTTACCGGAAGTGACCCTGCTACTAAGTGGCAGAGCTGGGTGTAGAGCCCACTGGGGCTCTTCCTTCCATCCCACAGACCTCTGAAGTGGCCATGGGCCCAAGGGGAGGCAGGGCAATGCCAGTCCCCTCGGCAGCCAAAGATACTGGAGTTGGCCCGAGAGGAAATTCACTATCACGCCCAGGCTGGAGCATCATCCTTCAGCCTCAGGCTGCCCAACTCCTTCACATCCACTCAGACATGGTTGAATGGCACCTTCCCTGTGGGTCTGCCTGGACTCCCCCAGGCAGTTCACATGCCTCCCCTCCATGCTTCCTCCTGCCCCAGCACCATTGTTGCCCCTCCATCAGAACACCCATCACGGTGCACCGTTACGATTATTGATGGGGCTGTGTGAATGGATCCGCAAGGTGCATGAATAAATGGATCAACAAACCACTATGTGGTTTGACACCAACTCTACTTTGGTGTGCAAATTCTTCATGTCTCCAGCAACAGAGAGGAATCGCACCTTCACCCTAACAAGCTACAGTCAACGACTCCCATTTTCCTATACCAAAGACACGCAGCATCCATCATCTATATTGGTAGCCAGGTGACACTGTCTGATGCCTTCCGTGGCCACGTGGTGGAAGGATGTATTTACATAGTTCGTGCTCCCTGAGATAACATTACCATTTGCAGGGGGCCTCCGGCTGCGTGCGAGATATTGGTGCACAGACTGAATTTCCTCCGCGATGATTTCATGCTGAATTTGCTGACTCTGGGAGCAGAGTCGTAAATGTAAAGCCAGAGTGCTTCTCTGGGCCTTCGCCACATCTTTCATCCAGAAAATAAGCGGTGATAATATTTGTAATATGTTTACTGACAGGACCGGGGGCTCTGGGCAGATAACTCTTTTATGACACACAGTACTTAACTAAGATGGAAAATGGCATTACTCATGTTAAATTCAAAATGAGCATTTGGTCCAGGTTGCTAGAAACCCAGTAAATGTCATTAGCTATCTGAGGTTACAAAGAAATCCGCAAAGGGTTACTCTTTGGTAATTACATTTACTGTAGCTATAGAAACCAGGGACGTCGGACTCAGCCAGGCTGACAGCTCTGTCTTTTCTCCCAAGAACCGCTCATCTGCATGCTGCCATCTCCAAAGACTGGGGTGCAAGTCGCATATCTCCATCTCAGCAGCCTGCTCTGGAGAAATCTGTTTTCCCCACGGGCACCAGGCTGGTGCCCCAGGACACGGGCTGCTGTGATCCTCGATTGGAGACTGACGATAAAAGACAGCAATGAGGATGCTCTTCCTGTGGCTTCTGCATCAAGATGTGCCTCCTGAATGCATGTCGGGAAGTCACACTTCCTGGGGCCAGCCTTCTGGGGCGGATGCATTATCTACGGCCAGCGTGTTGTTGTGCAAAGCACTTCCCCACCACAGAGCCCCGCACTGCCGCTTAACGTCGAGACACACACCCACCCTAAAGGCAGACTCGGAGCTCCATTGGCCTTCTTGGACCCCGTCTCTGTCACAGCATAGGGGACAGACAGGCCAGGCCCAGAGTAAACCAGGAAAGGGGAAACGGAGGACACGCAACGGAACTTAGGAGCCAGAGGCTACTTCAGCCTCAGTGGCAAACGGGGCAGATGCCCCTATTAGCCAACTAGAAGGACTAGCACCTTCCCTCTCCACCCGTAACTGACAACACTTTCTTCCATGTCATCTGTGTGACCGCCAACAGCTTTATTCATCCCCACTAACACTGATACCTTCCTTTGCCACCTGTCACAGCCAGCACCCTCCTTTGCCTCCTATAGCCAACAGCTTTCCTCATTACCTGATACCAGCCAACACCCTCCTCCACTACCTGTGTCAGCCAAGACCTTCCCGCATCACCTAAGGGTGTGACAGCAAACACCTTTCCTTATCACTGGGTAGTAACCAGCACCTTCCCTCACCACCTGTGGCAGCCAACCTCTTCTCCCACCATCTTTGACAAACATCTCTCACCACCTCTGTGTGGGAGCCAACACCTGCCCTCACCACCAAATGGGAGAGCTGACGCCTGCTCTCACCAACTGGGAGAGCCGACGACTGCCCTCGTCACCTGGGATAGGTGACACCTGCCCTCGCCACCTGGGAGAGCCGAAGCCTGCACTCACCACTGGGAAGTACCAGGATTTTCCCCGATCATCTTCCTCTAGGCCAGTGGTTCAAAAAGTGTGGTCCCCAGACCAATAGCATCAGCATTTCCCAGGAATTTGTTCTCATAAATTCTCAGGCACCACCCAAACCTAAGGAATCACAAACTTTGGAGGTGCAGTCCTACACTTTGTGTTTTTTAGCCAGATTTCCAGGTGATTCTGATGCACGTGAAATTGGAGAACCACCACGGCTGCTCTTTAGAATCACCCGAGGGGCTTTCAAAATCCAATCCCCAGGTGGCACCCCTAGACTTCAGGGGCCCCGGTATCACTGGTTTACAAGCTCCCCGGCGATTCTAAGGTGCATCTGGGGCTGAGAGCCAGGTCCAACCCTGCATGCATCTCCAGAATGGCAGATTGCGCCTGGCAAGCTCCCAGCTGTGCTGCTAGCACAGCCACCTCATGCCTGAGCCTGGCCATCACCTGCCTGATGTCCAACAGCTCCCTCTACGGCACAAAAATGCCCAGAAGGCCAGGGGGCCTGGGAGCAGACCTGGCCGGACCCACACCTGCTGCCCCACTCCAACCAGGCTGCAGAGGGACCCACTGGCCACGCCTGCCTAGGCACCACTTGCTACCTCACTGATGGCCACCTGCACTGACAGGGGAAAGTCTCAATGATACAGGAAGCCCAGATAAGGACCAGCTGCCTGAGGGAACCCACTGTGGACAAATCCTGCCTGAGCCCGGCCCTGAAGCCCTAGGCCAGGGCTGCCCTTGGTAGCCAATCTCTCTCCCTGACGTTCCCCACCATCTCTCCCGCTCCATGGGCCCTCCACCCACCGCACGTCACCTCACTGTGACTCCTGCCCTCCCCTCGCGGAAGAATCACAAATATTTGAGAAAAGAAGGAAACAAGCCAATATACAACCCTGGCTGGGTTAGGGTATGGGAAGAAGGGTATATGTTTTTTTTCTTTCTTTTTCAAAGATTTTGTCAAATAACTGCATTGCCTTTATAGTTTAAAATTAATAATTAAAACAAATGTTCTCCACACTTCGTGGCCTAGGTCAATGTCAAACACACACACACACACCAGCCCCCTCAGGGACACCTTCCTGTGCTCTCCACCCTTGGGCGGTCTTAGCGGAGCTCCCTTGCAACCTGTGGCCGGGATCTGAGCACCCACGACTTGGGAGGCCCTCCTCCTCCTGCCATGAGCAGCTCCCTTGCCCAGTGCCCAGCCTGGGCCCTCGGAGGGGTCCTGCACTGCCCCCTAGGGATCCTGGGGTCTCCTCTGCACTGTCCCCATGAAAGTGCAATGTGGTCCTGTTGGGCAGAGGCCCTGGGTATCACAGCTGGGGAGAAGGGCCATGTCCACTCACCTGTGCAGGCTGTGCCGGCAGGTGGACAGCCAATTGAGTGGACGCCCAGGGCCTTCACCTCAGCTGCGCAGCCCAGCACATACTCCATCTCAGCTCCTTATGACCTACACACTCCCAACCACCACACCACACCCCACCCCCCGAGGAATACACACGACAGCCGGTAACCAGAGCTCCTGGAGAGGAAACCAGGATCATCCGGATTACAACCCTGCCTTTCCTTCCACAGCAGGCATGCAACAGACACTGTCCAGCTCTTCAGACACTGACATAGCTCTCCTGGCCCCATGATGTGTTCGTGTGAATCTTGTCTGTGAGTCTTGCTCAGGTCGGCCCGGGCAGAGGGGCGATTCCATGGGCACCCGCCCAACCCCTTCCACCCCTGGGGGCTCTGCCCGCTCTTCTCTCTCTCATCTGGGCAGAGCAGGGGCTCTGCTCCCCCCAGGAATGGCCCAGCTAGCTCCCACAGGCATTTAATTTACAACGATGATGTCAACGTCATCACATCCACATGACCGCAATTAAACTCACCCTGTTGGTAAGAGAGTCCACAGGTAATGGCAAACAAAGAAGCCTTCTCTCCATCCCAGGGGGTCAGCGCCCAAACAAACATTCAACGCACAGCGTTGTCTGGGACACTAAGGAGGAATGCGTGCACGCCGCGGGCTCACCGCCTGACCCAGGGAACCGCGCATTCTGCTTGCCCCTCCCCACCCACCCTGCTGTGTGCCCTGCAACGGCGGCCTCTGGAGACTCCACTCCTGGGCTCCCTTACCCCTGGCTGCTACAGGCATTCTGCAGGCCATTGGAGGGCTGAGCTGGGCCCGGATTTGCAGTGGCTGTGTTCCCCCATCGGAGGACACAGCGCTGCTCCGCAGCCCCTGCGCCTGCTGCATCCTTCTCTCAGGCTCAGCAACATCGCCCCCACCCCTGCCCCTGCCCCTGCCCCTCAGGCTCAGGGACGGTGCCGCTCCCTGTAACCCTGAGGCCTTGAGTACTTCCCTGTCCCCGGTTGGTTCCTCTTCATTCAGCTCTGCTCAAGGACCCTTTGAGATACGAGATCCATTCCCTGCCTGACACTGACTAATTCAGCTGGAGAACCTGACCCTTTAGGCTTCAATGCACAGTTGGATTTCAGCAAAGTATTCCACGGTCCTCTCTGCGGTGGGCTGGGTGCCGGTACAGTTACGTGGATTCAGAGATTGAATTAATCAGATCCAAAGTAGGATAATTCACAGTAACCGGCAAAGTGTCTCTAGCAATATGCCTAAGGGCTCTGCCCTCAGACCTGTCCATTTGACATTTCTATGAGTGGCTTACCCGAGGACACTGCCTGCTACTGACCCCATTGCAGAGACAGTTAACACACTGAATGACAGTGTCTGAGAGCCGCAGAGATGCCAGCCCTCTGGAACAACGGACAACATACAGCAAAGTACAACTCAACGGAGATAGACAGAGGCTTCACGGTTTAGAAGACCAAAGGTGTAAGGAGAGGTGAGGACTCAGTGAGAAGCCTGTGGGAGACACACTTGGGTTCAGACACCTTTAAGCTGAAAAGAAGCCAACAGACGGATGTGGCCACGGCCACCTGAATTAACAGCATGACACCAGGATAAGGAGGGAGAGCCCGCTGCCGAACAGGCTGGCTGTCAGCTGAGGGCTGAGGTCCACTGTGGGCTCCACATTCAGTAGTGACGGAGGTACAATGGGAAAGGTTTGAAAGGGGACAGCCAAGCCAGGGGTACAGGACACAGAAACTCATCACGGGGCATGGCTGAGGCCACCAGGGAGAGCCGGGGCAGAGGCAGGCCAAGCGAGAAGGTGACATGAGAGCCAGCTCCAGACACCTAAAGGGATTATCTCCAGGAAGATAAAGAACAGCGGAGCAGTGCCAAGGACTTTCTCCCTCTGATCCAATTAAAACAGTCTGCTCTCACTGACACAAGAGCTGTAGCAGCGACGAGCAAAAACGTGCCCAGCCTCAAACCACACGCTTCCTACCACCCTCCAGGGTCCCCGGGTGCGTGTCCCCCAGCAGCCCTACAACCCAGCTTTCTACCCCAACAGGGCTGCTAAATCCCTCAGCAAAACAGGAAGGGATAACGGAGAAAACTCAAAGACGAGCCGAAGAATAAAAGAAATAAAATCGTTACATTCTAATAAAAAAAAAGAACACTACCAGTTATTTTCAAAGAGACCGAAAAAAAAAAAAACACATTACACCAAATAATTTGTTCAAAACAAAACTAACATCTCGGGTTCTAATAAAACCACTATTAGAAGCAGTTCGAAACAGAATTGGTATTGCCAAAAAATTGTACCAGCAAAACAAGAAGCACATTGGAGAAACATTAGTAATTAGCATTGTATCAGTCACTTTAAGCTAAGATACATTGTCATAACAAACAACCCCCAAATCTCAATGGCTTAAGTCAAGAAAAGGTTATTGTCCCCTCACACCACATGTTTATGGCACGTGGGCTGCAGCTCTCTTCTGTGGCATCTTGATCCAGGCTGAGGGAGAAGCCCCAGCTCTCATGACAGAGGGGGAAAAAAAACAGCAGAGCCACTGATGGTTCTCAAATCATCTGTTAGAAGAGGCTTATGTCACTGTCATCCCCATTTCAGCGGCCCAAGCAAGTCACGTGGCCAGGTGTGACATCATCAGAGCAGCCTGTGATGCTCGCCCAGAGAGAAGCAGCGGATATTTTGAACGATAAGTATCCCGAATATAGAATAACTGAGCAGAGGCTTTTTGAAATGGCAGAGACAGCAACTGTAAGAGAAAATGCAGGGCTACGATTTCCAAAGGAGACCCAAGAACAGATGGCAGCTGAGTCCATCGGAGGAGTTCCTGAAAGTGCACGGAGAGCTGAGCTGAGAGATCAAAAGGACACCACCTGTCTAAGGAGAAGTTTATACCCAGACAGCGATGCTGCATTTCAGGACTGAATAATGTCTAACTTTCAAAGAAAAAGAGAGTGAGATATTCTGAGGAAGCAGCCGGGGCATTCGTGGCCTCGCACAGGCGGGTGCTGACAATCAGACACCGGCCCACGTGACAAGGGGCAGTCTGTCACACGTGCTCCACGGACACGCCCTCAAGGTGGGAGAACCCATAAGAACATGGATTTGGTGCGTTCTGTGAGCTCAGTCCCCTGCCAACGAGCGGACAGCCCCACTGCACTCTGTAGGCTGTCAGCTCCACGGTTCACCCCCAAAGTGTGAAGACAAGACTGGCTGCTCCCAGAACCACACAGTCTTTTTCTCTGTTCTCTTCATAAACCTGCATCCATCCATGTTCACCAAGCACAGCCTCGTGCCCGTCCTTCCCCTCATGCATCTGTAAACTCTGTGCATGCAGAAAACGAAAGGCTCTGAATCATTAAAGAATACAATGAAATCATATAACTATATATCATTTTATAGGTAAAATTATATAAATGAAAATATTAATATATAAATCAGAAAAACAAAGGAGACTTGGGCACCAGTGACATCGGGAAAACAAATCTGGAAGTTTGAAATCAGAAGAGGTTATTTCAAACTGAATCCAGCATAGAGTCCAGCTGGGATCGCATCCCCAACAGTGCAGGTCTGCGTGTGGGCCCCTTGGGGAGGGGACAGAGAAGAGAGAGGCAGAGCCAAGGGGAGAGGCAGGAGGAGGATGGAGAGTTCAGGAAGGAAAGTGAAGCGAGCGGAGAAAGCCAGGGCCGACAACTTCCCAGAGCAGGCTCTACCCGGTCCCTCCCCTGGAGATGGACGCGGGCAGCACCTGACCACCTGGCTCACAAAGAAGCTGGCTGAGACTGGACTCCGGGCCAGGATTTCTCATTTGTGGAGCACGTGAGAGCCAAGACAGTGGTTTCTGCCTGTGAATTAACGTGCTGGCATGTATTCAACCACAAATCAGTCTCTCATGAGCCTGGTTAATGTGAGTCAGGCCCTACCTGGTTCTAAGACAATCATGAGTCTGCCCCACCTTCCCCAGCTCGGAGGCTGTCCTGTGGAGCGGCCTGGGCAACAACCACCCTTCCTCTCCTAGGCCTTGTTCTCGGCTCTCCCTTCAACAGAGAAATTTGGGCATTGCCCGCCTGGCTTCTTGCCACTTTCAAGCCAGCATTTCTAAGCAGTGACCATGTGCCAGGCACTATACTACACACTGTGGATGTTACTTCATGATAATCCTTATACCAATCCTCACAGCCAGCAGGTACCACTATCACTCCATTTTAGAAATGAGGAAAGCAAGACTCAGAGAAGTTAGATAACTTTCCCAAGGTCACACAGCAAGTGACAGAGCTGCCTCTGAGGAGCCAGGTCTGCCTGTGAGGCTTGCGCTCCCCCCAAGGGCCCTGCTGCCTTCCTTGAACGTCTTTAATGGTCCCAGTGGCACACATCTGCCTGGACCCCAGCCAGGCCTCCAGGAGCTCTGGGTCTCAGTGGACACACAGACAGACACACTGAAATGAACTGCACCAACACCAGGTGACATCGCAGAAGGCTCCGTGTTGGGGCCAGGGAGGGCTGCAAGGAGCTGGGCCAGCAGAATGAGCAGGCAAGTCTGGGCGGAAGCTGTGCCTCCAGAAAATGGAAAATCACTGGTCAGACCCCGCCTCCCCAGCATCTGCTTGGGAATGTGATAACCATGATAACAGACATGGACAGTGACGGGAGGCAAGCCTCCCAGGGGAGGCCCCACAGCCAGGCCCCACAGTTACTGGCCCAGCACTCGCCAGCAGCTCTGGAGCTGACAAGACAGACAGTTCCTATCCTCACGTTGCGGTAAATGTTTGGTGTTTTCTGCTTGGCTTTAATTTGCAGCTAAACAAAGACCCGGCAGGTGGGTGATGGAGCGCTGCCCAGGGAGCCAGCTCCATCCTCCCAAACAAAACCGGAGGAATGGTAGAGGCCGGGGCTGCAGAGGACGCCACTGCTGCCAGGGGACACTGCCTGGGACCTCCGGCCCCCTCGCCAGGGAACAAAACACCGGTGGACAAGCCCCACAGCAGTCCAGGCTCTGTGCCTGGTGGCTTCCTCCTCACACCCCCGGGCGGTGACACGAGCATTATCCCAATTCTGTGGATGACAAGTTATGTGACTTGCAACATAACAGGACAGAGCCAAGTTGTCCTGGCACCCAGTGGGAGCCCAGAGCTCCATCTGGGCAGGGCTCAAAGGACCCTGGGAGAGAGGGAGAGCACACTGGACCTGCCAGCACGGGAGGGGGTGGGGTTCCAAGCTGGCCACAGGCTGTCCCTGTCGTGGTGAGGACTCCATGTGAAAAGCACTGCACAGAGCCTGGCCCTGGGATGGTGCTTAGTAACTGTCAGTCTTCAGAAGACTGACAGCTCTAGGCGACAGGGAGTTCATCCACTCTGCCCCCAGGGCCCCAGTGCCTGAAGAGTGCCTGATGACACCTGCTAGGAGATGCTCCACCTACAGTTAGGGGTCTGGGTCGGCGCCCCATGGACCTGCAGCCGGCCTCATCAGACAAAGCCCAGGCCCGGGGCATCTTGTGAACTTTCGTTTCCCAAACTCCGGGCTGGATGAGTCAGCAACTCTGGGGGAGCAGGTGAGGAGGACGGAAAGGCAGAGCACACCGAGGCAGCCCGTGGCCCCAAAGGCCAGATCCTGCCAGATGCACCAGAGCCGCAGGACCCACCCTGAGGGCCCTGGGCAGGGGCACACAGGGACATGTGCACATCCAGCCAGCCACCGGCACACAGGTCAGCCCTGCTCCCCAAGCCAACCCCCAGAGGCCACAACATGGCTGCCCGCTCACCACTGCATCTCTGGGGACCAGCCCAGGGCCTGGTACAAGAGCAGGCATTTCATAAATATTTGTTACAGAACATTACTGCCCAAAGAGCCTACTGTGAGCCAGGCATTGCTTGGGCCGGCTTCACGCTTCAAAACCAGTCTTCCAAACCATTGGAAGTATGACTCCAGCTTCTGCAGGTGGCGAAACTGAGGCTCAGAGAGGAAGCAAAGTGCCTGGAGTAACACAGCGAGGAGGGGACAGCAGTGAGTCTGGCCTCAAAGCCTGTGCTCCTTCCACCAACCTGGGAGGCCTCCACAAGGAGGAAGGAGAGGGAGAAAGGGCTGTTCTGGAGCAGAAAGCAGCTCAGCTCCCCTGAGCAGCCCCTGTAAGCCTTGCTCCTGCTGAGCCCAGGGCAGCAGCTCACTACTGCTGTCTCTAACTTCTCCCAGGGCAAAGCCACCTCTACCCTGAGGGTCTGGTCCCACCCAGCCATGGGTCTGCCAGGCACCAGGCCAGCCTTGGGGAGCCAGGAGGGGACCTTGTTCCCCCAGCCATCTTGAGGACCTTGGGTCCTTCAGCCCAGCCCTGGGTCCATGCGACAGGGTCAAGGCACAGCAGCCTACTGGGACCCCACACCCCACACTGCCTCTTGGGCATCAAGTTTGCAGAGAGATGGGGCAAAGCCTTGGCAGGGCTGTGTCCACGGCTTCACCCCTAAAAGTGGGCTGTGGCTGGTACTGCCCAGGTGTCATTACTCCTCGCCACAGCCCAGGTAGGAAGGACTGTTAGCCCCATTTCACTGCTAACAACTGAGCTAAGAGAGGTTAAGTAACTTGCCTGAAGATTGTACAGCTGATGAGCAAACCCCTAACCACAAGGCAACACTGCCTCTCAAGGCACCGCGATTCCTCCATGACTCCTGCAATGTCCGCACAACTGCCCAGTGGCTCCCTTCCCCTAAAGACACAGAGGCCTGGCGATCAGAGATCCCAGGAGCCAGAAGCCCCGGGGCCAGCCCTGGGCGGGCAGGAAGCACCCAGCAGTTCCCAGGCCACCCTGCCTCCCTCCCGCGAGCCGAGCGGAGCCAAGGCTGCATCGGTGGGAAAGCGGGGCTCGGTGCGCTGAGAGGGAGTCAATTGATTCTGGAGAAAACATCTTTGTTCTGTGAGGGAAGGGGAGCCATTTCCAACAATTTAATGCTCTGTTCGCAGGCCCGGGGGCCGGGGTTGCTGCTCGAGTCTTGTTCTGCGAGGCGGAGCCGCACATAATGAGCCTTCTCAGTGCCGCTCCCAGCCACCCTGCCAAAAACCAGGACGCTTATTTATCCATTAATCTGACATTACACCCCCTGCATTTTCTCTGCTTAAATAAATTTGGTGGTTAGAGTGGGTGCCTGGTGGAGACTCCCACATGCAAGCCCCCACCGCCAACGCACGCGCCCGCGCCGTCATCAACGCGCCTTTGACATGGGAGGGGGGGCCCGGGGAGGCCCAGCTGGGAATTGCACCGGACAGCCGCAGGGATCTGGCTTCTCCCAGCTCGGCCTGTCCAGGCCCCACGGGACCATTTTCCAGAGCCTGTCTGTCCGGGGTCCGAGCATGCAGCAGCAGCCCTGAGTCATGGCTGGGCTGCCCTCCTCCCAGCAGAACAAGCCACCTCCTTCTGCTGTCACCTGCAGGCTGCGAGGAACAGTGGGGAAACCCGAACCCAGACCCCTACTGTTTGCGCTGGAATCCTGGCTGTGCCACTCACCAGCTGTGTGACCTTGTATGTCACTTCGCCACTCTGTGCCTCAGTTTCCCCACCCCCTATTCCTAGAATTGCTGTGAGAACTAAATAAGTTACTATTTGCAAAGTGCTTAGAACAGTGCCTGGCATATATCAAGTGCTCAATAAAAGTTGGTTTAAAATATACATAATTTTTTAAATCTAGGACAAGTGTCTGTAAGCAGACCTTTGGTGACAGGCTAGACCCCTGGGTCCTAAATGTGTCCTGCGATAAGGGGGAAGGTGGGCAGAGTGTTGACCGGCTCCCCAAAACCACCCACTCCTCCCCCTGCACCTGGTGAAGAATAGGAGGAGTCATGGACTACTTCATTTGAACAGGGGTCCCACTGCTTAAAAATGTTCAAAAGCCCTTTTCCACTCCACGGCTTGCGTTTTGCAGAGGAGCAAACTGAAAGTCAGAGAGGGGGAGGGACCTGTCTAGAGCCCAGCAAGTTCACGGCAGAACCAGGGGCAGAATCCAGGCCTTCCAGCCCTCAGGTCAAGTTTTTCTGTTTGCTGCATGAGACCTCCCAGCGTTCATTCACCTCGATTTCAGTAAGGATCTTACCAGCCTCTCTACTAATGTCAGGTCAGGCTGACCCACGAATGATACCAGCTGGGCACCCTCCTCTCTCGTCCCAGCAGCTGCAGCGCCACCGCCCCCACCTCCACCCCCACTGCCCTGGAGCTACGAGCCCAGCCCCACCAGCAGTTGAAACCCCATGACCCTCAGACTTCCACAGGCCCCCCACCTGAAGGCTGGCCATTCGTCCTTCATTTGTCATTTCCTTTCATTCTCTGGCCCTCTACAGCATCTCCTTGGCCTGGAAACTTCTCAGAACTGACTGCCTGCCCTCCCTACATCTTGTCAGCCCCTTGGCATGTGGTGTACCCCACCGCGAGGGCTGGAGTCTGCACCCTGCCCCACAGGCTGGAGACCAGCCCAGGGCTGGATGACACCTGGGCCCTGCTCACCCCCCACCACACAGCCTTGGAGGCAGCGTTGCCCAGCTCACACCCAACCTGAGCTGGCCACACCCCTCTGGGGGCTGTCCCCAGTCCCTGAACACCTCCCCGAGGGCAGCTGCTCTGCTTGGAGAAGGAGACTTCCAAGATCTTCTCGCTCAGGAGAGCCTGGCCCGATGCCCCACGCGGACCGTCGAGGCAAGTGGGGAGCGAAGCGGCGAGTCTTTAACCAGAGGGAGAAGCTGTGTCCCACGCAGGAGCCGCTCTGCCCAGGCAGCTGCAGGCCCAGCCCCTGCCTCCTTCAGAGCAACAGAGAGGCAGGCATGCGGGCAGACAGACGCCCAACACAGAGACCTCCCACACGCTCGCGGTGGCACTACTGCCCCTTCCTCCTCGGCCCGCAGACGGGGAGGCCCCTCCGACCTGCAGCCAACGGCACCCTTTGCCAACCAGAAGCTCCCAGGGGAGGATGGCAGCTTCCTAGCCCCCCAGGATGTCCCCTGATCATTGCCATCTGCCATCAGGTCCTGGGACCAGCAGGTGGGACCTGTGCTTGTCCATCCCCTTTCTTCCTTGCCACATTTAGGCAAGTAAAATGCCATGAGCAAGGAGAAGCACCCTGACCACACATGAGGGACGACTGGGTCTGCCCATGCCTCCCTGGTGGTCTGCCTGGCCCAGGCCTTCAGGCTGAGTGGCCTGCCCTGCCCAGCCTCCAGTGGGCGGGAGCTCCCGCACCCCTGCCTGGGGCACAGTCTCATCTTAAAGACTGGTCCTTGGCAGCTTCCTGCTCCACGTCCCTGCCTACTCCCTCTCTATCCACCTGCATTCTGCCCTCCATCTCATGCTCACCCCTCATCCACGCTGCTCCTGGGGAACTGATCTGAGTCCCGCATCGCATCAGCTTCCCATCATTTCAGCCGGCCCCAGCCCGGCCCCCATAACCTGTGCCAGGCACTGTGCTGCACGCTTCAAAGTCTAAGTCTTAGTTAGGCCCACTCCTCCAATTTGACAGCTCAGGACACTGAGGCTTGTCCAGGGCACAAAGCTTCGAAGTGGCCCAGGCTGGATTTGAACCCAGGTGTATCCGAATCCAGAACCCTGAGTCATACTCCCAGCCCCGCCACATGGCTGGCATGCCCACAGAGCTGTTCTTGCCCCATAAGTGAAATCAGTCACTGAGTCCCTCTCTGCAGACATGGAGGGCGGAGAGAGGAGAGCTGGGCCCCAGAGGCCATGAGTTCCCTGGGTTCCGACCAGGGGTCTGTCTTCCTTCAGTGGCACGAAGACTCACCTGTCGTTGGCAGCGAGAGGAAATCAACATTTTACAGCCATAAAAGGCTGCTCCTGGTTAGACATCAAACGAATCAATCTTCTCCGACAGTTAATTTTCATTTTGCAACCTTCCCCAGTGACAACGGCGAGTAATGACCCTGAGGATCTGCAAAGTCGCTGAGCAGCAGCCCAGCCTCCCGCACTTCTGGCTCCTCGCTGCCCTGCTCAGCCCCTCCCCTCCTGTGCCCATCCCTCATGCCCCCTGCCCTCAGATCCAACACATAGAGACGACTGTCTGCCCAGGAACCCCGCCAGGAGACCCAAGCGGACCCCAAGGGGCACTGAGACAAGCAATAGATACTCTAGAGCTCAAACATGAAGCCACTGGGACACACACTGATGAAGCCCTGGCCAACAGCACCCACCCATCCTCACTGGTCCCCATCCCTCGTACCAATGATCCTCTCCAAATATCCTATCATTGCTGCCTCCTCAACACACACATGACCCCAGCTATGACCCCTGACCTGCCATACACCCCCAGTGCACAGCACGGATGACCCCATCAGAAAGCACCCCAAACACACCCCTCTCACTCCCCAAACCCCATCACGGAGCATCCACACAGGGCCTTCCTGACCCCAAATGCCATCAACAACCCCAAACCACCACATCTAGCCCCTAAATGCACTTCACGTATTCCTAGCACTTCCAGGCAGCTAGAGAGCCCCCAGGCTCTGCATCTGTCCCCAGTCCTACCCAAATCTGGCGCAAGGCTTCCCCCATCCACATGTGAGCAGGTGGCAGGGTCAGCGCAACAGGAGCACATGAGCTGGGCCTTTCCCAGGGGAGGGCCCTCTACCCCACTCCCCTGATCCCAGGTCTCTGATGAGGTGTCAGCTCAGCTCAGAGCCTCCCGAGCCGGTTCCCCACAGCCAGCTGTGTCCCCTGCTAAGAGAGATGGGGAAACGGCCCACTCAGCCCCAGACTGTGGCTCCACGGTGGGCCCCAAAGCCAACGGCAGCAGCTTTCAGTGCTCAGGAAACCTCTGCCCCCCGTACCCTGGGACTCACAGCCCGGATGGAGCTTAAGTACACGGGGTCTTCTCATTTCCATCAAGGCTATAGCACCAGGAAATGGGCCTCCCCCCCGTCCTTCCACATCCCAGAAATGCTCAAACCCTAAGGGGACTCCTCTCCTAGCCCCTGCAGAGCTCCCAACCTCAAGAACAATAGTAACTACCATTTAGTGAGTGTTCCCGTGTGTCCAGCACAGTGCCAGCCAGGCTGTCCGCTCAGCACGGGGCCATGTCAGCCTCATGTCACTGCATGGATTCCAGCACTAGACAGTGCTTGGCACACAGGAGACAGCGATAAACATGCATGGAATAAATGAATGAAGGGAGGGCTTTCCACTTATTATCTCATGGGATATCTCAGGCCCCCTGCAGACTGGGTATCATTACCCCAGACAATCTGAGGAGCCAGAAGGCAGATAGAGGACCAGTACGGCGACGTTCAAACCCAGGTCTGTCCCAATGTGCTCAGCTCCAACCCACAGAGAGCCCCAGTCAGCATGGATGACATGCGAGCGGCGGCTCAGCACAGCCCGGCCCTGCTCAGGACAGGACTCAGCTCTGGCGCTGAGTTGCCCATCTCTTCCTGACACCAAACTGCAGCTCCAGGAAGTACCAGCAGCAGCCCCTGCATCTCCCTGGCAACCCAGGAGCTTTTGTTCTCGAAGAATGGAGCTGATTCATGCCCCCAGGGTGAACAGCAGGGGCTGCCGGCAGGGAAGCAGGGGCTAGACTGGCTCTGCAGCCCGCAGCAACTCAGGCTGGGCTGATACCAGCAGGGAGGGGCTGGCTGGGGTTCCTGGGCAGGCATTCCCAGTGCCCATCACACCCACTGGCCAGGACTCCACCACGGCTCAGCAGGGAGACAGTAACAGCCATGAAAGCCGCCCTGCTCGCCCTCCCTTCTCTCCAGCCTCTTCCCCTCCCGCGACACTACCATAGGCCCTCACGGCTCCAACACACAGGCCCTGGCCCTCACCAGCGCCATGCTCTCTGCCCCTGGGCCTTTGCACACCCTGCCTTCGGACTGCAGAGCCCCGTCCTTTCTTCTTGGGGACCCCTCACTGGGATTTCTTGGAACTGGGGGTTCAGACGTTGTCCCCTCTGTAATTCTCTCCAGACAGAATGTGTCACTGCTCTCTGTACCCCACAGCCCCATGCACGCCGATGACACACACAGCCCCTCTCACTCAGAGGCATTCCTTTCTTGGGGTTGTGACTGTCCCTCCACTAGATGGTGAGTTCCTAGAGGCAGGGAGCAGGGCCCTTCTCCCCTGAGCAGCCCCAGCTCCGGGGCTCTCAAAGTCATCACTAATGGGACAGTGCAGAGCGTCCACTGTGGCCTGTTCTTGTGATCGATGCCAGATACACTCCCCCATGTCACCAAGCCAGGCCTGGCAGGTGACCTGCTCTGGCCGACAGAACGTGAGCAGGTGTGATGTGCACGCATTCAGGACAGAAGCTTCAGGGCTAGTTCCTGCTTCTCTTCCAATATCGCCAACAGCGTTTTGGACAGTGGCTGCTCCTCAGCCCAGTTCCCGGAGTGAGGAAGATGACAGCAGGCTAGCAGCACCCACAGGCCAGCCCATGATGGACACTCAGCCAGAGCGAGAAAGAAGTCACCACAATCTGGAGGCTGTCTGTTACTGCCATGTGTGCCAGTCTCTCCAGCAATGCCAGGAACCAGAGAACAGAGCCTTCCTGCCCAGGATGGCACAGGTGTGGGGACTCTACAGGCCGCCACGAACACCCCTGGCCAGCTGTGTGAGTAGGCCTCCTTCCAGACATGCTTTAGAGGCCTGAGATGACCACACGACTAAAGCTGAAAAAGGAAGAGAAGCCGTGGGGCGTGTTAGAAAGACTGACTCTGTCTGGAGGCAGACAGACTTTGGCTCAAATCTAAGCCAAGACACATCCATGACTTGGAGAATTCCCTTGACCTCTGTGAACCTCGGCTTCCTTATCATAAAATAGGGGCAACAAGACCTGCCCCCAGGGCATTCTTAAGATCTCAGGAGGACAGCACCGCAGGGAAACGGCCCAGCACATTCGGAGTCCCCCATTGCGAACAGCTGCTGGTCCCTTTGATTAACTCCAGATGCCTGGAGGGTGAGCAGCAGGATGAGCCAGCCTGAGCCCCAGGCCCCAGCCCAGGCAGGCTCAGGCACCATGCAGACAATTTAGGACAGGCTGTATCTGAGATGATGCCACCTGTCACCCACACGGGGCACAGAGAGGCCCCAAGCTCCTGGTGAACTGGGCTCACTGAGGTCACCAAGCCAATCCTCTGAGTTACGTCCCCCTCCGCACCCCCACAAACACACAGATGAATGGCGGCCTTCTGAGAGGTCCCATTCTGGCTCCTCCAGGGCACCAGAACCCTGGCCTGCATTGACCCCTGCTCATTAGGAGTCCTCCTGTCCGCGTCCTCATGCCTGTCCTGGTCCTCAGTCCTTCCTCTCTTCCTCCCTGGCCACAGCTGGCCCTTTCCTCTAGCCCCATCTGTTTTTACCGCCCTTTAGTCTCAACTCCCAAGCAGAAGACGCTCCTGAGGCAGGTTGGCAGCAACTCTTGGAGACAAGGGTACATCCTGTTTGGTCCTCTTGTCCCTCTAAGGCTTCAGATTTGTCTGATTAAGGGGCATGACAGGTGGTGACTTTTAATGAACAAGGGGTCCCATGAGAGCCAGAAATGGCATCTCTCAGAATGTGATGCATATACCAAAGACCCCACAACCCCTGCCTGGGGAGACTCCAACTCCAGCAACCATAGGGACTTGAGATGCATGAGGAAAGACCCATCTGAGCATCACACTGTGCAGAGACACAAATCAAGGACTCACTCTGCACAGAGACACGGGAACCACATTTGCTGATCACCTTCTAGATGCTAGACACCCTGCTGGATGCACTACATGTGCACCCCATGGAAACCCTGCAAGATACCTGCCATTATCTCATTTTACTGGGCATCTGGCACTCAGGCTCCCTGCAGGGAGAGGGTCAAGGGCATCACACGTGCATCTTCTGACCCCAGATCTCAAGCTCCTTCCTGCAGCCTCCTCAAAATTAACCATCCTCTTCCCTTAATGGCTGAACAACCCTATCCTGATTTGTGGGCCTTCCTGGAACATTCAACATAATTACATTCAATGAAAAATGTTTTAAATGAATCTAATTCTTCATAGTTTAGAAACATGAGACATGTGCTTTGTCTCAGCAACTGTACCTCCTGATGAAACAACTATCAGCCATTTCTCCCATCCTCTCAGATCCTGGGATCCTTGAAGGCAGGGGCTATGAGTTATTCCACCCAATACCCACAGGAGCCTGGCAAAGAATACTGATCAACAGCAGATTAAAGAATTAAATTGTCCCTTCCCACCTCATTCCGACCATTGTCTTCTCTCCACCATCTTTCACATCTTCCTCTTCTCCATTCCTTCTCCATTCCTGTCATCATTAAATAAACCCAAATTATCAATATTAAAAATAACAATCATTTGGACTTCTGATTCTGACCAAGATGGTGTAACAGGGACCGGATTTACCCACCCTCCTGAAACAAACAAAAAAAGGGGTAAAATCCAATAAATGATGGTTTTCAAGACACTGCACATGAGGCAACAAAGGACAGTGATCCCTGAGAGACTAAAATAAAGCAGATTGAGCCCTACGATTGCCTTAGCTTACCTTCTTAAGAGAATTTCCAGGGTGACATAGGGAGGAGGGCAGACAAGTAGAATCCAGTAGATGCCCTGATCTTTCAGAAGCTCCCACTTAAGCATTCAGCAGAGTGCATCTTTTCCAAGGCCAGGAAGAGAATCAAATCAAAAAGATTTGAAGGAATAGTGCCTGGCACTCACACAGAGCCAAGAACAGTGTCTATGTCCAACCAGACTGGAAAAGCTCATGATTCACAAGACACTGGGGAGATGACACAGGAAGGTCCTGTCTCAGCAGTAATAGGTGTGGTCTTTACTAACAAATGGTAAAGCAAGACTCAAAAGGATCAAACTATTTCCAAGTAACTTGACTACATCCCAGAATAAAGCTCAAGAATATATCTAAGAATACAAAAATATCCATCACAACGTCTGTAATCTAATCAAAACTCACAAGGTATATAAACAAGTGGGAAAATATTACCCACACGAAGAGAAAATCAGTCCATCAAAACCAAACCAGAACTGGCACAGATGTCAGAATTAGCAGACAAGGATATTAAGATACTCCCTTATTACTACATGCCATATGTCCAGAAGTTAAATAGCAACATGAAAGATTTAAAAGGAGAGGAAAATTAGACTTCTGGAGAGAAAAACTACAATGTATGAGATGAAAAATAAACTGAATTGGATTAATGTTGGATTCGATATAGCAGAAAAGAAGATTAGCAAATCTGAAGACATGGCAAAAGAAAGCATCCAAAGTGAAATGCAGGAAAAAGAGGAAAGAAGGGAGGGAGGAAGGGAGGGAGAGGGGGAAGAAAGGAAAGAAGGAAGGAAGGAAAAGGAAAGGGAAGGGATGAAAAGAATATTAGTGAGCTGTGGAAAAACTTCAGCGGTCTAACACATGTGTAACTGGAGTCCCAGAAGAGAGGACAGAGGGAGGGAAAGGAAAAAATATTTATAGAAATAATTCAGGAAAAATTTCCAATGTGTATAAAAACTATAAACCCACAGATTTAAAAATCTTAACTAACCCCAAGCACAAGAAACACAAAAAAGAAAACTGCCTTAAGGCACATCATGATCAAAATGTTCCAAACCAGGATAAAGAGAAAAACTTAAAAGCAGCCAGAGAAATAAGGTGTGTTACGTACAGAGGGACAAGGATAAGGATGACAAGAAATTTCTCATCAGAAACAATGCAAAAGAGAAGACAACGGAGAAACATCTTTAAGGCACTGAAAGAGAAAAACTATCAACCTGGATTTTTATACCCAGAAAAAATATCTTTCAAAAATGAAGGTGAAGCAGAATGGCAGAATCTAAGCTCTCATCTCCCTACAGAAACGTCACACACATTAAAAAAAACCCACAAGCAGAAACTGCCAGAGCAACTTTGTCAGAGCTGTGCAAAAGAGTCAAAGGTTTACAGCAACAAAGAGAACGCTTAATCAAGAAAAAGGCAACTTTAAAACAGTAGGAAAGCACTGTGACATGTTTACTTGCCATTGCCCCACTCCCTCTCCAGCGTGACAACAGTCCTCAAATGATAGAGCTGGTGTTCCCAGTGTGGAACCCCAATCTCTAGTCGCCGAGGGAGCAGAGCAGACTTTGAATTATTTTGTTTGTCTGTGACAGACTGTCTGGGGGCTACGTGAAGGACTGATACAAGACACCCGCCTATGTTTTGCCTAACTCGGAACTTAGACCAAAAAGCAGCAGGCTTTGGTTGAAACACTGCAAGAGGTACTAACGTGTGTCTTAGTGTCCAAGTGATTGACCTAAGGCAGGGACAATAATCTAAAGTGAGATGCCTTCCCACTTCCTGGGGCAAAAGATACGGTTGAGACACACAACAGACTGCCTGGGCCCCAGGAGGAAAATCTGGGGAGATTCTTTAAGAAATTAGGACATTCAAAAGGAGCCATCTTTAAAGGGGAATTTAGAAAGTCACACTGTGCACAAGGAAAGATGCATGCTCAGAAAAGACCTAAAAAGACTCTAAGCTCTCATGTCAGGCTGACCCCTAGACTCAGTGCAAGCCTCACTCAGTGCTGAAGGGGTTCCTTAGCTCACATCAATCTGCAAAGACTGGGAGAGATGTCTGGGGTTTTTTTCATTTTTCATTTGTGCTTGGTTGTGGTTGTCGTCGTTGTTGTTGCTTTGCTTTGTTTTGAACTCCTGGCCTTCAAGGAAATCTTTGTCAAAATATTAGCTGAACACAGGCCAAAGGAACAGAGACTTCAGTGACCACACAAAACAAGGCATATAGTTTTTTCAAAAAGTAGTTTGAAAAAATCACTAAACAATGGACTGCTCAACCTTTGACAATTTAAAAAAATATCAAACCCTAGGAAAGGGGGAAAATCTAATTTCCAGAGTTACTACATCATAATACTGAAATATCTTAGTTTCCAACAACCGCAACAAAAAAATCACAAGGCCTACAAAGAAACAGGAAAGTATGGCCCATTAAAAGGAACAAAATAAATCTACAGAAACCATCCACGAGGAAGCGTGGCCACCAGAATTATTAGAAGATAACTTTAAAACAACTGTCTTAAATGTGCTCAAAGAGCTCAAGGAAAACATGAACAAAGTACTAAAAAAATCAGAAAAATTATACATAAACAAAATGAGAACATCAGTCAAGAAACAAAAATTATAAAAAGGAACCAAACAGAAATTTTAGAGCTGAAAATTGCAATAAATGAAATGAAAAATTCACTAGAGTTGCCCAACAGAAGATTTGAACAGGCAAAAGACTCACTGGGCTTTATAGAACAATTGAAATCATCAGGTGTGAGATGCAGAAAGAAAAAAGAATGAAAAATTGTGAATTCTATATTATGTGTATTTTACCACGATAAAAAAAGTAAAAGTGAAATTAAGATAATCCCAGATAAGCAAGAGCTGAGTGAGTTTGTTACCATTATGACCTTCTTTATGATAAATGTTAAAGGGGGTCCTTCAGGTTGAAATGAAAGGACATTAGACAATAACTCAAAGCAGTATGAATGAATAATGATTTCCTAAGTGACAACTATAGACTGAATTGTTTTCACTCCAAATCCATATGTTGAAGACCTACTCCCCACCCAGCCCCTGAGATGTGACTGTATTTGGAGTAAGGAAATTAGTTAAGGTTAAATAAAGTCATAAAGGTGGAGTCTGATCTGAGATGATTAGTGTCCTTCTAAGAAAAAATATCAGATTACTAGCTCTCTCGGTCTCTCCACCATGTGAGGACACAGTGAGAAGGCAGGCATCTGCCAGCCAGGAGGAGAGGCCTCACCAGGAACCAAATCTGCTGGCAACTTGATCTTGGACTTCTCTGATCTCCAGAACAGCGAGAAAATAATTTCTGTTGATTAAGCCACCCAATCTATGGCATTTTGTTATGGCAGCTCAAGCTGACGAAGCCAGTGATCTGCAGGACACCATCATACTCCTCATGGGTGTCCCAGAAGGAAAGAAAAAGAGAGAGAAGGGGGAAGAAAGAATATTTGAAGAAATCATGGCCAAAGACTTCCCAAATTTGATGAAAGACATCAACCATTCCAAGAAGCTCAATGAACTCCAAGTAGGATAAACTCAAAGAGACCCACACAGAGACCCAATGTAATCAAACTGTGGAAAGTCAGAGAGAATCTTAAAGGCAGCAAAAGTGAAGCAAATAATCACACACAAGGGATCCCCAATGTATTGGTTTACTGGAGGTGCTGTATCACAGTACTGCAGCTGGGTGGCTTAAACAACAGAATAGAAGATAGAAGTCCAAACTCGAGTTACTGGCAGGGTTGGTTCCTTCTGAGGACTGGGAGGGAAGTATGTGTTTGAGGCCTCTCTCCTTGGCTTGTAGATGGCTGTCTTCTCCCTGTGTCCCTTCTCACACTCTTCCTTCTATGTGTGTCTAGCTGTGCCTAAATTTCTGTTTTTTATAAGGACACCAGTCATATAGGATTAAGGCCCATCCTAATGATCTCATCTTAACTAATTACATCTTCAATGATCCTATTTCCAAATACGTTCACATTCTCAGATACTATGGGTTAGGACTTTAACACAAATTGTGAGGAGGGTAACAGTGCAACCCATGACACTCAGTAAGATTAACAGCCAATTTCTCATAGAAACCAAGGAGGCTAGAGACCACGGGATGACATATTTAAAGTGCTTGGGGGGAAAAGCTGTCAACTGAGAATTCTATATCCAGTAAAACTGTCCTTTAAAAATGAGAGACAGATTATTAACGCTAAGTGAAATAAACCAGCCATCAAAGGACAAATCCTGTATGATTCTACTTATATGAGATATATAGAATAACTAAATTCATAAAAGCAGAAAGTGGAATGGTGGGTACTAGGAATAGGAGAGAAGGGGGAATGAGGAGTTATTGCTTAATGGATACAGAGGTTCAGATTGGGAAGATGAAAAAGTTCGGGAGGTAGAGGGTGACGATTGCACAACAATGTGAAGATGCTTTGTGCCACTGAACTGTACACTTAAATGTGGTCAAAATGGAAAATTTTATGTTATGTACATTTTACCACAATAAAAACATGACAGTGAAATTAAGATATTCCCATACAAACAAATGTCAAGGGAGTTCCTTGCCACTAGACCTTCCCTATGAGAAATGCTACAGGGAGTCCTTCAGGTTGAAATGAAAGGACACTAGACAGTAACTCAGAGCTGGATGAAGGAATAATGTTCTCCAGCAGAGGTAACTACTCAGGCAAATATAAAAGCCACTGTCATTGTATTTTTGGTTTGTAACTCCATTTTTTATTTCCTACATTATTTAAAAGACAAATGCATTTTTAAAACTACAAATCTATGCTAATGGACACACAACGTAAAGATGTGATTTGTGAAAGCAATAATATAAAGGAGAGATGGAGCTATATGGGAGCACACTTGTGTTTGATACTGAAGTTAAGTTAGAATCAATTCAAATTACATTGCTATAAATTTAGGAGGTTAAATGCAATCCTCACAGTAACCACAAAGGAAATATCTAAGAAATATACACAAAAAGCAATGAAAGGGGAGACAAATGGTTTGTTACCAAAAAAAATCAAATATACACAAAAAAGGCAGAAAAAGAAAGACAAAAAAAGCTATTAGACATACAGAAAGCAAATGGCAAAACGGCAGGAGTAAGTCAATGCTTATCTATAATTACTTCAAATATAAATGAGTTGAACTCTCCAATTGAAAGCAGAGACTAGAAGAATAGATTTTCAAAAACATAATCTAGCTATATGCTGTCTATAAAAGATTCACGTTAGACCCAAAGACATAAGTAGGCTCAAGTGAAAGGATGGAAAAAGCTATTCCCTACACATAGTAACCAAAAGAAAACTAGGGTGGCTGCACTAACATCAGGAAAAAATAGACTTTAAGTCAAAACTGGTAGAAGAGACAAAGATGGACATTACATATTTATAAAAGGGTCGATTCAATGACTTCAGTTTCTATCTTAAGAACTTGTTTGAAAAAGAAGAGCAGACTTCCAGTTTCCTGTTCTGCATATAGGGAGCTTAGAAGTACCACTTTCTCCTAAAAAGAAGTAAAAAGCTGAGCAGGCTGAAAAATCAACTCTTTTTGGGCTGGTCTCATGGCCAAGTGGTTAAGTTGACATGCTCTGCTTGGGCGGCCCAGAGTTTCGCTGGTTCAGATCCTGGGTGTGGAGTTGGCACCACTCATCAAGCCTTGCTGAGGTTGCGTCCCACATAGCACAACCAGAAGGACCTACAACTAGAATATACAACTATGTACTGGGGGTCTTTGGGGAGAAGATGAAAAAAACAAAAAAGAAGATTGGCAACAGATGTTAACTCAGGTGCCAAAATAAAAAAAGTCAACTCTTCTTGGAACCATAAGAAAGGGGAGGACATCAAGCAAACTGCTGCCCCCAAGATTAAAGAGACAGGAGAATACAGGTAGCCATGGCTTACTGGGGCAGAGACTCTAAACTGGAAACCATGTGGGAACCAGTGCTGGGGTAGGAAAACCCACCCCCTAATTGATGCATTGCTGGAGGCTCTGGGTGGACAACTCTGAGAGCTAAAAACTCCAGGAGTTACCCAGTCATGGTGGGCTCCTACAACACTGTAATATTTACATCCAGGAGATCAACCAGGTTCCCACAGAAAATATCAGAAAAGAAATCCCCTCAGGCTTCTGGCAAGTGGGGAAGGGAAAGGAACCATTTTGAAATACGCCAGTGCATTCTGCTCTTCTTAACAAGGTCTGCCCTCAGAAGAAACTAGTTTCCAAAGCCTAACCAGCTGGGGTATACCAGGGTCTAAATGACCTAGGGAAGGGAAATATCCCAAAGCCAGCCTGCTCTACCAATCCTGTTCCAACTAAGGGGGGGAGAAAAAAATTGAGAAACACCTGTGAAGTTCACAGTCCAGAGGCACAGGCTCACTAAAAGATTGAGACCTAATCAGAGAACTAAGCACATTTTCCTTCACCCAACACACCTCACCACCACATTACTAACTGCCTATTTATAATAGTTCCTTTTTCCAGGTACATCACACCCAGCTGTCAAGAAAAAATTACAAGTATACCAAAAGTCAAAAGCACAATTTGAAGAGACAGAACAAGCATCAGAACCAGACATAACAGGCATGTTGGCATTATCAGACCACGAATTTTAAAAAACTATGATTAATATACTAAGGGCTCTAAGCATAAAGTAGACAGCATGCAAACAGATGGGCAATGTAAACAGAGATGGAAATCCTAAGAAAGAACCAAAAAGAAATGCTAGAAATTAAAAAACACTGTAACAGAAATGAGAAATGCTTCTGATGGGCTTATTAGTAGACTGGACATGGTTGAGGAAAGAATCTCTGAGCCAGGGGATTTATACATAGAATCCTTGAAAATCTAAAAGCAAAGACAACAAAGACTGAAAAAAAAAACAGAACAGAATATCCAAGTACTGTGGGACAAGTACAAAAAGTATAACATACATGTTGTGGGACTACCAGAAGAAGAAGAAAGAAAGAACAGAATGGAAGAAATATTGGAGACAATAATAACTGAGAAATTCACCCAAATTAATGTCAGACACCAAACCATAGATCCAGGAAGCTCGGAGAACACCAAGCAGGATAAATGCCAAAAAAAATAACTATACTTAATGCGTATCGTTTTCAAAAATCAGACATAAAGAAAAAAGCCTGAAAGAAGCCAGTGGGGGAAAAAGTCTTATCTATAGAGGAACAAAAATAAGAATTACATCTGGCTTCTCTACAGAAACATGCATGCAAGAAGAGAGTGGAGTGAAATATTTAAAACACTGAGACAAAAAAAAAAATCACCAACCTAGAATTCTATACGCTATGAAATTATCCTTCAAAAGTGAAGGAGAAATAAAAACTTTCTTAGACAAACAAAAATCGAGGGAATTTGTTGCCAGTAGGCCTGAGTTGCAAGATATGTTAAAAGTTCTTTAGAGAAAAAAAATATGTAGATCAGATCTACATAAAGTAAGGAAGAGCATCAAAGAAGGAATAAGTGAAGGTAAAATGAAAACATTTATTTTCCTCATTGCTAATTCATCTAACGGAGAACAGTGTGTTCAAAATAATAGCAATAATAGCAAGTATATTTGATTATGTAGAGATATATATATACATATAGTGTGTGTGTGCATGTGTGTGTATACTCATGTATGCTTATATATAAGTGAAATGAATGATAGCAATAATAAAAGGAATAGGAGGGAAGAATTGGTATTAGTTTATTATTATAAGGTACTCATATTGCCTGTGAAGTAGTATAGTGTCATTTAAAAGTGGATTTGGATTAGCTGTAAATGTATATTGCAACCACTAGGGCAACCACTCAAAATAGTAAGAAAAAAAGTATAACCAAAAGGCTAAGAAAGGAGAGAAAATGGTATCACATAAAATGCTCAATTAAAACCACATAAGACAGAAAAAGAGTGGAAGGCAAAAATAGGAACAAAGAACATGGGCAACAAAAAGAAAATAGTAACAAATATGGTAGATATTAATCCAATATACCACTTTCAATGTCAATGGTCTAAATGCATCAATTAAAAGACAGAGATTGTCAGAGTGGCTCAAAAAACATAACCCAACTGTATGTTGTCTATAAGAAAAAGACATATATAGATTAAAAGTAAAAGAATAGACAAAAATATACCATGTTAATACTAATCAAAAGAAAGCAGGAGTAACTATATTAATTTCAAAGACATGAAATTACGGAAAATTATCAGGGATAAAAAAAAGGGCATTAGATAATGACAAAGGAAGAATTTTCCAAGAAGACATAGTAATTTTTAATGTATATGTACCTAATAACAGAGCATCAAACTAGGTGAGACAAAAATTGATAGAACCACAAAAGGAAACTGATGAATTCTCTGTCATAGTTGGAGACTTCAACACCCCTTGCTCAGAAATGGACAGATCCAGCAGGCAGAAAATCAATAAGGATATAGTTGAACTCAGCAACACCATCAATCAACTGGATATAATTTACAACTATAGATTACTTCATCCAACAACAGCAGAATACACATTTTTCTCAAGCTCACATGGAATGTTCATCAAGATAGACCACATTCTGGACCATACAACACATCTTAACAAACTTGAAAGAGTAGAAATCATATGCCTGCTCTGAGACCACAATAGAATTAAACTTGCAATCAATAAAAGAAAGATAGCTGGAAAATCCAAAAATACTTGGAGATTGAACAACACAATTCTAAATAACACGTCAGTCAAAGAATAAATCTCAAGAGAAATTTTAAAATATTTTTAACTAAATGAAAATGAAAGCATACCTTATCAAAATTTGTGGCATGCAGAGAAAGCAGTGCTTAGAGGGAAATTTATAGCATTAAATGCATATAAAGATCTAAAATCAATAATCTAAGTTTCCACATTAGGAAACCAAAGCTGGTTCTTTGAAAAGGTCAATAAAATCAGTAAGCTTCTAGCTAGGCTAACTAAGAAAAAAGAGAGAGGACACAAATTATTAATATCAGAAAGGAAAGAGGAGACATCACTACAGATCCCATGGAAATTAAAAGGATAATAAAAGAATACTATGAACAACTCTATGCCCACAAATTTGATAACAATGATGAAACGGACAATTCCTTGAAAGACACAATCTGCCAAAACTCCCACGGGAAGATATAAATAATCTGAATAGGCCTATATCTATTAAAGAAATTGAATCAATAATTAATAACCTTCCAAAGTAGGGAGCACCAGCCCCAGATGGGTTCACTGGTGAATTCTATGAAACATTCAAGGACAAAATTATACAAGTTCTCTACAATCTCTTTCAGAAGATGGAAGCAGAAGGAATACTTCCTAACTCACTGTATGAGACCAGAATTACCCTAATACCGAAACCAGACAAGGACCTTACAAGACAAGAAAACTATAGACCAATATCTCTCATGAACATAGATGCAAAAATCCCCAACAAAATATTAGCACATGGAATCCAACAATCTATAAAAAGAATTATACCCCACAACCAAGTACGATTTTTCCCAGGTATGCAAGACTAGTTCAACATTCAAAAACCAATCAATGTAAACCATCACATCAACAAACTAAAGAAGAAAAGCCACATGATCATATCAATAGATGTAGCAAAGGCATTTGACAGAATTCAATACCAATTCATGATAAAAACTCCCAGTAAACTGAGAACAAAGGAGAACTTTCTCAACTTGATTAAAGACTATCTACAAAAAACCTACAGCTAACATCATACCTACTGGTGAGAAACTCAAAGACCAGGTATAAGGCAAGGATGTCTCCTCTCACCACCCCTTTTCAACATCACACTGGAAGTCCTTGGTAGTAAAATAAGCCAAGAAAAAGAAAGAAAAGGTATACAGATTGGGAAGGAAGACATAAAACTGTCCATGTAGAAAATTCAAAAGAATTGACCAAAAAAACTCCTGGAAATAATAATGATTACAGCAAGTTTGTGGCTACAATGTTAATATAAAAAGTCAGTTGCTCTCCTATATACCAACAACGAACAAGTAGAATTTGAAATTAAAAACATAATAGCATTTATATTAGCACCCACAAAATGAAATACTTAGGTATAAATCTAACAAAATATGTATAAGATCCATATGAGAAAAACTACCAAACTCTGATGAATGAAATTTTAAAAAACTACACATATAGAGAGATATTATATGTTCCTATCCTTCCAAGGACAGGAAGACTCAATATTGTCAAGGTGTCAGTTCTTCCCAAATTACTCTATGGTTTCAATGCAATCCCAATCAAAATTCCAGAAAGGTATTTTATGGATATTGACAAACTGAGTCCACAGTTTATACGGAGAAGCAAAAGACCCAGAATAGCCAACACAATACTGAAGGAAAAGAACAAGGTTGGAGGACTGATTGCTACTCGACTTCACGACTTACTATAAAACTACAGTCATCAAGACAGGGTAGTATTGGCAAAAGAATAGACAAATAGACCAATGGAACAGAATAGAGAGCCCAAAAATAGACCACATAAATACAGTCAACTGATATTTGACAAAGGAGCAAAAGCCACACAATAGAGCAAAGATAGCCTCTTCAACAAATGGTGCTGGAACAACTGGACATCCACGTGCAAAAAAAAATAAATCTAGACACAGACTTTACAGCCTTCACAAAAATTAGCTCAAAGTGGATCACAGACCTAAATGTACAATGCAAAACTATAAAACTCCTAGAAGATAAACAAGGAGAAAACCTAGATGACCTTGAGTATGGTGATGCCTTTTTAGATACAATACTAAAGACACAATCCATGAAAGAAATAGTTGATAAGCTAGACTTCATTCAAATTAAAAACTTCTCTCCTCCAAAAGACAATATCAACAGAATTAGAAGACAAGATATAGACCAGGAGAAAATATTTACAAAAGACACATCTGATAAAGGAATATTATCCAAAATACATAAAAGAAATTTTAAAACTCAACAATAAGAAAACAACCCAATTAAAAAATGGGCAAAAGACCTTAACAGACACTTCACCAAAAAAATATACAGATGGCAAATAAGCATATGAAAAAGATGTTCCATGTCATATATCATCAGGGAAGTACAAATTAAAACAACAGTGAGATACCACTACATATCTATTAGAACGATCAAAATCTGGAACACTGAGAACACCAAATGCTGCAAGGTTGTGGAGCAACAGGAGCTCTCATACAATGCTGGTGGGAATGCAAAATGGTACAGCCACTTTGGAAGACAGTTTGGCCGTTTCTTGTAAAACTAAACATACTCTTACCATATGATCCAACAATAACACTCCTCGGTATCTACCTGAAGGAGTTGAAAACTTATGTCCACACAAAAACCTGCACAAGCTTGTTTATAGCAGCTTTATTCATAATTGCCATAACTTGGAAGCAACCAAGATGTCCCTCAGTAGGTGAATGAATAAACTCTGGTACATTCACAATAAATTCAGCAACACAGATGAAATGGACCAATTCTTTGAAAGACACAAACTACCCAACCTCACTCAAGAAAAAACAGATATTCTGATAGCCCTAATATCTCCCAAAAGAAATGGAATTTGAAGTTAAAAACCTTCCAATAAGGAAAACTAGGCCGAGGTGTCTTCACTGTTGAATTCTACCAAACATTTAGGAAAGAAATGAGACCAATTCTACATAAACTCTTCCAGAAAATTGTAAAGGAATGAGTACTTCCCAATTCATTCTACTAAGCCAAAATAACCCTGGTAACAAATTAGCCTGACAGCCCGAAAGACATTACGAGAAAAAAGAATGAAGTATATGTCACTATCTTTCATGAATAGAGATTTTTAAAACTTCAGCAAGTCAAGTCC
This sequence comes from Equus quagga, assembly GCF_021613505.1. Classification (NCBI taxonomy): domain Eukaryota; kingdom Metazoa; phylum Chordata; class Mammalia; order Perissodactyla; family Equidae; genus Equus; species Equus quagga. The sequence continues at coordinate 101,715,100 of NC_060268.1, forward strand.
AACAATTTATAAAAATGATAATTCACCATGATTAAGTGGGACTTAATCCTAAGAATACAAGGTTAATTTAACATTTGAAAATCACCATCTTAACAAACTAAAATATATATCTTTGATCATCTCAATGAACACAGAACAAGCATTTGACTTATTACAACAGCCAGTCTAATAAAAACTCTCATAAAACTGGACAGATAAGGGAAGTTTTTAACTTGATAAAAGACATCCACAAAAAACCTACAGTCAACTTCATACTTAATGATGAAAGACTGAATGACGACCCCCGCCCCAGGATGAGGCAAAAGACAGGGATGTTCACTCTTATCCCTTTCATTTAACATTTTAATGGAAGTTTTAATCATTGCAATAAGGCAAGAAAATGAAATAAACAACATGATCATTTATGTAGAAAATTGGGTGTAAGCTACCCAAAAAAGCTGCTAAAACTAGTGAGTTTACCAATGTTGGCAAGTACAGGATTAATATACAAAAGTGAACTGTAGATCTACATACTAGCAATGAGCAATCACGAGTTGAAATTTTTAAAAATACAGTATGATTCACTATAGCATCGAAAATAGGAAGTATTTAGGGACAAATCTGTCAAAAGTTCTCCCAGGACAATCTCGTCCTCTTCTTCATCCTTCTCCCTTCTCTACTTGCTGCCCCTTGATGCCCATTGCTCTTCCATTTCAAGAGAGAGTCAAGGCCAAACTCAACCACTCCTCGGTGTGGCCCCCAAACTCAGAACAGCAAAGGTACGGGTTGCAATGAGAGTTTCAACGGTTGACATAGGGATCACTTCTTATGATAAGAATCCTCGAGAAAGCTGGGCAGCAGGGTCCTCCTCTCCAAGTCATGGGTCACCTACATTGTAACAGGGACTGGGTGGCTCGCCCTGTGTTCCACCTCCCCTCTCTTCATTTATTTTACCAAAGGTCTCATTATGTCCCCCTACTAGGAAACCAAGTCTAGACTCTAGCACAGCTTTCAAGGTCATGACCTGGCCCCTACCTACCTTTCCAAGGTTATTTCCCGTGCCCTCCCTTTGTTGACCCTTTCCACCAGCTAACCAGATTCCACGTTCCCCATGTAGCCCCCACGGTGTCCCTTGTGAGTCCATAAAATCTCCAAGTATTTTCTCTCACCCCACTCCTCCCTCCCTCCCTGTGTGGCTCCCTCCCCAACCTCAATGACACTTCCTTCTGCTCACATCCAAGTCCTCCCCAGCCCTCAGGGACCAGCTGAAATGCATCTTCCTCCAAAAAGCCTTCCCTGATTCTATCAGGCAGGGGATGGCCCTTCCTTTGAGCTCCCAGGGCACTCTCTCCCTTGACTGGGGTCAGGGGTACTTTCCCTTTGGGACATTTCTTGTCTGATCCCTTTACTCACTGAGAATTCAACAGACAGGGGCATAGACAGCATCAGGCTCATCTCTACAACCCCCAAAACCCCTCCAACAGGGCCTGGCACAGACGGTAAGTGTGGGGAAGAAGGGAGGAGGGAAGGAAAGAAAGGAGCTTCTTCTGGAAGAAGGGAGAGAATGAAACCCTAGATGCAGAGAGGCAGAAAATAGGCAGGAGAGGGGAATCTGACATTTACCTCCTGTCTGGCACTGAACCACTGCGACTGAGGAAGAAGTTGAGGTGCACAGAGGGGCTACACCAGCACGACCAGGGGCTGCTAAGGGGTTATGAGCTACAGCAGGGAGGGCCATCTCTTCAGAGAGAATCTCTCGCCAGGGCTGTGCTGGGCTGGAAGGAAACTGTGGCATTCTTGCTTCCTCATCCACAGTCCTCTCCTGCCCACCGGCCAGGGGGTTGGGCCTAACACAGAGCTACAGCCAAAGGTGACTTTGTTCTTCATGAGACCTTCCAGAGTCAGAGAGCCACATCTGTCCGTCCCGCAATTCAAGGTGGGAAGCAGGGACTCCGGACTCCATGCTGCCCACGCACCCACCAGCCTAAGGCCTGGGTCCTAAGGCTTCACGAGGCAACAGAATCAGCTGGGGTGGTTTTTTTTAACATATCAATGCCCATGCCCCCCCTCCAAAAATGGAATTTCGATTGATCCGAGCTTGGGCCCAGGCATGAGCTCCTTTTAGAAGCTCCCCAGCTGATTCTCCTGGGCAGCCAGGCTGACAACCTGGGCCTGGAAAGGACCCCTCCCTCGGCCCACAGATGCTTAGGGAGGGCACCTGCCACCGTTGGCAACGCCTGCTTAAATGGCACTCGTCCCTGGCCCCCTCGGTGGAAGGCAGGGCAGCCCAGCGGTGGTGCAGACAGACCCAACATCAGTCACCCAGATTCACATCCCAACCCCACAGAGCCACCCTGGGAAGGGACCCCACTGCTCGGAGTCTCACTTTGCTCATGGGCAAGTTGAGAATACAATCCTCACCTTGCACAGCTGCCGGGGGAATGAAACGAGAAGGTGGATTTCAAGAACCCCACAGAGACCCCAGCACGTAGCGCATGTTCATGCAGAGCCCTCGCACTCCCATCCCAGCCTCTAAGGCAGGGACAGAGGCCTGGGTGTCCTCCTCTCTCCCAGGGTGACTGGAGCAAGTCATCGGACGTTGCTGGGCTTCAGCTGCTCATCTATGAAACAGAGATAGTCACAGGCAGGAGCTAAGCCTTCTTTTCATTATGACTATTTTACTGGAGTTTTTCTTTTCTTCACCCCATCAGGAAAATCAGAGACGGGGAGTCCTCAGAGCACAGCCTTCCAGGGGGTCCAGGTGCTGGCTGGGCCCGTCCCAGCAGGGGACCCACAGCCCACCTCAGGGAGCAGATGGAAGAGCAGAATCCGTCGGCAAGCTCTTGAGTCCCCATCCGTGGGGGGAGAAGAGCCTGTGGCTGGAGGAGGTTTGTGCGTAATTGAGGAGTCGCCATGAGCAACTGCAAGACCTTCTGGGGTGCGTGGCTCCAGGGTGGGCATAGAGGGCTCTTCCCAGGGAGCTGCAGTGGGTGCTGACCTCCCACCCCCAGACACACCCCAACTCAGGCCTCTTGGCCCCTCCATCTCCCTCCTCACTTCAGCAGTCCCCAAGCCCTCCTTGAGTCTCCCCACCAAGGACCTCTGAGCCCTGCACTGCCATGGCCCCAGATGAGCCATCATCTCCCACCCAGACGTTCATACCAACCCTGCCTCCAGCCCCCTCTCTACCCTCAGCCGGGGGATCCTCCTAAAAATCGAGTCTGTTCACGTCAGTCTTCTGCCAAAACCATGCACTCACACATGCACATACACCTGCACATACATGCCCATACCCTCACATACTCCTGCACACACACATGCACACACACACCTGCCCTCATACACACCTGCCCTCTCACACACTTCTGCCCTCACACATAAAACCTGCACACACAGCACACATGCACACACCTGCCCTCACAGACGTGCACCTGCACACACACACTCCTGCATGCACACGTGGCCCGCTCCTCTCCGGTCACCGCCCCACTTCCAGCTGGAGAGGGAGCGCCCTCCCGCACTCAGCCCCTCCTATCCAGGCTCTGCCTCGTGGAAGCGCCCAGGAACGGGGAGGCTCCGACCCCAAGCCAAGAAGACTACAAACACTCCTCCTTGAACGAACGCAGAGCACCAGCTCGCATGACAGCACCCACTTCTACCACGGCCAAGCTGGGGCCGACCCACCCACTGCTGGGATGAACCAGCCCTCCCTCTGCCAGCTCCCAGGGCAGGGGCCAAGGAGACCACCAAGTGCCATCACATGCCTGGGCCATTTGGAGCCGGGCTGAAGTGACAAACGTGGGCCCTCCAGGCCACACGGCAGCATGATCCGATAGGTGACGAGTGTGGCAGGCAGGGCAGGCAAAAGTTCCAGGCGAGCCCCCCGAGAAGCAGCAGATGCTGTGGGGGCGGCCAGACACCGTCTGCCGTCAGGTGCCAGCATCCTAGGTCAGAGTCTGAGGAAGGGGCAGAGTCACGGGGGAGTTAGTGGCAGAGCAGGGCGGGCGGGCACTGTGCCCCATGGGAAGAAAAGCAGACCCATGGTCACTCAGGCCCGGTTCCGCCCCAGCCTGCAGGATGGCCTGGAATAGCCCTGTCGTTCTCGGGCCTCAGCATCATGAGACACAACAGGGACGATAGCAGTGGGTTGCTGGATGGTGCAATGAGACCACGCCCGTGCCTGCACCCAGCCCCACGGGCGCTCCTGGGCCTCCCACTCCACGTGTCGACTGCTTTCCTCCATGATGAGGCGATGTCAGGACAGGAGAGGAGCGGGCCCTCCTTGCAGTCAGGGACCTTTGCCTCTGCCCCTCCCAAGCGGGGATGAGAGACCAGGGTGCTCCTGCAAACACCATCCCAGCACTGGCATTGGCAGCCTCAGCAGCCCAATGAGGCCCTGTGTCCCCCAAGCCAGGGCTCTGCTGCCACCAGGATGCCACCTGGATGGCGTGTGGCCAGACACCATCTCCCGCAGGGTCTCAGGCCACCAGCAGGGGAGTTTCAAGAGGGTCCCTTCAGGATGGCCCTGTAGGTGAGGCTCCCAGAGCATATCACTCTGTGGTGACACGCTCCCCTAAACCAAATGTGACATTCTTAATGACCCACAAAGGGGCTGCACAGGGAGACCGCAGACACAAAAACAAAGGGAGCAGCTTCTAACAGACTTGCTGTTTAAATGCCCAGGCCCAGAGCCCCTGCCGAACAGGTCAACAAAAGGGAAAACCTGCAACACATGATCTGCAGTTCAGACCTGGCGGCAGCGCAGGCCAAGGAGGGGGCAGAGGGCAGCGGGGGTGGGCCGTGAGGGTGGGCGTGCTTCCAGACCCTCAGAGAGACCCACACTGTGCCCCAGCACTCAGCCTTCAGGAACAGTGATCACAGGTCAGCAACACCTGCACAGGGCTTGCCGCATGCCGGGGCTGCTCTGAGATGGGTGGGGTAGGGGTAGGCATGGATTAGATATAGATATAAATGTAGATACAGCCATAGATTAGACAGAGCGACAAATATAGGCAGAGGTATATAGAGGTACAGATGCACGTATATAGGTTCAATCTTAATCCCACCACAAGCCAGGGAACAGCTATTTAGTCTCCCCATTTTACAGATGAGGAAACAAAGATGGCAGAGAGCCTGGACCACCACCTGGGAGTGACCTTGGGAGCTCAGCCCTCATCAAGAACCTAGGAAAGATGCCTGGGGAGCAGCCTGCGTGTCCCCATCTCTAGATGGTCAAGGGCTGGGGATGGAGGCAGTCGCGGTGGCTCTGCCATCAGGGAAGATGCCTGACCCGGGTGTCTTTCCCTCTCCTGCCCTTCCACCAGGTCTGGAGAAACCACCACGGGCTCCATGAGACCCCAGCTTCCTCCCAGGAGTAAGGCCATGAGAAGCCGAGCAGGAATTGGCAGCAGGAATGCCCTCCACAAAGGGCAGGGATGGAATATTTCTCAGCAGCTAGGCATACAGATCTGATCCTGGAATCAGATCAGAAAGATGCAGGATGAAATCACAGCCCTGCCGGGCACCAGCTCGATGACCGGGACAGAGTTATCTGACTTCTAACCTCGCTTCCTCGTCCGTAAGGTGGGGATGACAGCAGTACCCACACCACACGATGGAGCTGAAGAAGCTCTCTGCTCAGGGCCTGGCACCCCACAAATGCTCCATGAGTGTCACCTTCTCTCCCTTGTTACTGGGAAGCAATCAGTGCCCATGTAGGGAACAAGAGGGGGAGAAATTAGGGCCCGCAGGACCCTTCCCCAGCAGGAAGCCCACTGGGAGTGGATTGCCACCGCCTGGACACCCACAAGGTCCCAGGCCCTGGGCCACAGACAGAGGCACATGTGTTTGCTGAATCAAACTGGGCTCTTCTAGGCCATGCTCCCGGCTCTTGGGCAACCCCCAGACTGGTGGGGGAGGTGGACACATGACACATGACTCCTGCTGGGGCAGTAGGGCCTTGGGGAGCAGGACAGGGTGACAACTCCACTCTGGGGACCAGGAGGCTCCACAGAGCAGGACCCTCAAGGACAAGAAGGTGAGATCTAGAAGGATGCATGAGACAGGCCTGGGGGCACGGAAGCAGCTCGTATGCCTGGGGCACTGGAGACCCGGTGGGGAAGGAGCTCCAGTGACGGTGGGGAGGAAACAAGGGCAGACAGGAAGCAGACAGGCCAGACAGGCCAGACGAGAAGCTTGAATTGTAAGGGCTCAGCAAATTCTCCAAGGTGTTCCTGAAGGGCTGGGCGAGGTTGTTCACTGATTCATCCCCAACCGACAATTGGGTGCCCACCTCAAAGCAAGAGATAATTAAGAGAGAGTCCCCAGCACTGGGTCTGGCCCCCTCCCCTAGTAATTCATCACCCAATTAAAGGGAGCTGCTGCTGTCACTTTATTAAGTGCTTTTTGCAGCCGAGGAAAAAAGGCAAACGAAGGGCGGCACACTGCACAGCCCAGACCCCTGGTTCAGATGGGCTGGATGGACTGTGCCAGGACCACAGAGGACGGTGGGAGGCTCATCCTGAAGATGCAATGTTCAGGCAGACCTTCAGCATCAGGTCCTCACTCCCTAGCCCCCGACCATGACCAGCTGGGCCATCAGAGAGACCACAGGACAGAGCTGGCCGTCCCTCCAGAGTCCATCCCATGCAGGGTGACCGCGTGTCCTGGTTTGCCCAGCACAGCCCGGTTGTACTTATTGTTTGGCACAATTATTAACAGCACCACCTTTCATTCTCAGAATTTTCTTGGTCTGGATAGCATCTCATGTGATCTAGTTAAATTCTGAGCCCTGTGCTTTTAGCTCAGAACTGCTGTTGTCCTGGGATTTTCCGAGGTTACCTAGACACCCAAGTCAGAAAGCAGCTGTGATCCGGATCAGTGGAGGATGGACACGCAGACTCCAGGAAGTCCCTCCTTAGCCAGAACCTCTGCTGGGGCCTGGCCCAGCACTGCCAGGGTCTCCGTCTCCAGCTCTGCCCTCCGTGGCTGCTCAGTCCCTGCCATGTTCTGCCTCTACCAAAGGTGCTGGCTGCTGACTTTCCCAGTTGCCTCCCGGGGAGAAGGCTCTGTGGCTGTGACTATGGCAGCCAGAAGATGCTCTGCCAGGGAGAAGGCTCTGTGGCTGTGACTATGGCAGCCAGAAGATGCTCTGCCAGATGCCAAGTCATGCACATGGTGGGATCCAAGTTTGTCCACACAGAGGGAGGGCTGCCCCCGGGCTGTACTGGCCACGGGTCAGAATCTCACCTCTGACGCACCTCCCTGCCGTGCCAGAGCTGTGCTCAGCAGCAGACAGCGAGACCCCAGCATCTCCCGAATAAGAACCCCCTCGGCTGGAAGGACAGGCACGGCCTGCCCAGAACACGCCCCAAGAGGCTGAGAGAGCCCACTGTTTCCAGTTTGGACCTTATAAGGGCGATAATGGTGCCTTTCATTTGGGGAGTGTGTGCTCATTGACATTTTTAAGGGAGGAGGTCCTCTCTAGCGATGTTCAGCTCAGGACGTGGGGCGTATGCCCATGAGGGAGGTTTCTCTGAGGCGATGTTATTCTAGAATGTGATCGCCATTCACTTCAGAAACTTGCTCTTGAATTGTCTCAGAAACTGGGAACAAGGCAGAACCACATGAGGACCCATAGCGGCCCTTCAGGTGCATTCTAGGAGGAAACCATCGTGGTTGTGTGGCAGCCTCCTCCAAAGGGCCCCTGAGGCTTCAGGCTCCCCCTCAAACTTCACCAAACAGTCCCACCCCAGCCCCAAAGGGGCAGCACACAAATTTCCCAATAACTCAGCCAGGGTCCCTCTCTGAGCCCTCGCTGATAGGTATGCCAGCCTCCTGACCGGCAGGCAGTGCAGGCGCCAGGACACCCAGACAGGCTCCAGGGCCAGGGCTGCAGGAGAGGGGCAGACCCTGCCCGGCTGCCGGCACTCAGCCGGACCCCTGTCCAGCAGCAGGAGCTCACCTGACACACACCTCTCCTCGCTTCTGGCTGCCTCAGCTTCGATGTGAACGAAAACATGCTCTGCCCCACAGCTCGTCTCTCCAGGCCCCAAGAACCCATCCTTAGAACCACAAGCTTGATAGGGGATAAGTCCGCATCACTCCAGGCCAACAGACAGATGGACCCCACCATGCTGGCTGGGAGAAGCACAGCCCGTGAGGCCCAGAGCATCCTCAACCCTCCAACGGTCTGACGAAGACCAACCAGCAGCCAGGAACATCAGCGCCAGCCATTGAGAAATAGAACCCTTGCAGCACGCGCCTGTGTGAGCGAGGTGTCACGAGACCATCGCTGGCATTGCCATCACTCACATGTGAATCCCTGATAAGTAAACGGAACATCAACAAGCTGAACGTCCAGACTTGACAATCCCTTGCCAGCCCTTTGTTGCCCTTAGGGATTCAGCACAAGCCAAAGTCTAGCGCTCCTGCCTCGCATCTTCCATGGACCCAGGAGACTGATCGATCCCCAAGGATCCAGGCGCACTCAGACAAACCCACCCTGCTAATTGCTGCTGGCTTAATCTTGCTAAGCACAGCTCTGACCCCCTCAGTCCCCAGCTCACCAGGATCCGATGGCTCTTGCTGGGCCAGCCCCTGCCCAGCCCAGCCTGCCATCCTCAATTTTCATTTGCAGAGACACCCAGCTCTACTCCCAGTGCCTGACTTCTGGTGGGCTGGCCCCACTCCCCTACTCCAGGGGTGACCCACCCAAACCAGAGTGCCTACCCCCACCTCCCCAGTTGGTTCGGGGATAGGCTGGTGACCCATGTTTAGCCAACACAATATCCCCAGGCCTTTGCTGGAGCTTTCAGAACAGAAACCCTCACTTGTGCTGAGACTGTGGACATCAATGATCAGATAAGCTGGAGCACCTGGTGGTCATCTTTGTCACAGGTAGAGAGGGCATTCCTGAGAGTGAAGCCAACTGAGAGGAGAGGAGACCCAAGAAAGAGAAAGCCAGAGCAAGAGGCTTAAGGATAACACTTAACTGCTAGATCCAGCCATGCCTGAAGCTAGACATATCCTTGAACCACCCTGTCTTTAAGCTTCAAAAAAAATTCCTTTTTTTATTTAAACCAGTTTAACTTGGATTCTGTCACTTACAACTAAAATAGTCCTGATTAGTACAGTTTCCCATGCTTCCAAAAAGAAGTGGACTCAATGATAGCTAAACAAGTAATTATCCCAGAACTCAATGCCAGGTATAACGAAGAGGAAATGCCAAGTGCTCTCGGGAGCACTGCAGAGGGAATGTGCGCTCTGACTGAGAGCACTGGGGTGCTCCCCAGGGAAGGAGCCAGTCAAGCCTTTCCTTAAAGGACATTCCAGGGACCAGCAAAGACAAAGCACGAAAGGCCACAATGTGTCAGGGAACGGGAAGCAGTATAATGAGGGGAGGCGAGGGGCAGTTATGGGAAGTACTCATACGTTATTTCATAGACAATCGAGAGAGAACCTGCCATCGGCCCGCACAGCATCCCTGAGGCCCAGGCCAGAGATAGCAGCCCCAGAAAGAAAGCACCCAGAGAGGGGATGAGATCCTGACAGTCCAGTTCTGACCCAGCAAGGCACAGGGGGGAAGAGGAAAGGGCCCAGGCCCCGAGAGTCTCACGGGGACCAGGACAGCACGTAAAGATCATGGGAGTCACAGGGCTCTGCTCCCAGCGGCTCAGAGCCCAGCAAGAGTGCAGCCACTCTGGGCCATGTGCACGAGGTCCAGCGACAAACCAAGGAAGGGGTCAGGTGGAGAGACGAGGGAAGTGGAGCCCAGAGTGACCGCCTGTCTCTGGTCTCAAGGTCTCAAGGTCGACAGCCCACACAGCAAGTAGGGGCGGAGGGAGACGAGAACCCAGGCCTCCGCTCTCAGGCCCCACAGACTCTAGGGCTCAAGGCTTGGCCCAGAGACAGCACCAGAAGCTGCCTGGAGGGAGGAGGACTGAGGAGGCCAGGGACAGCAGGATGGAGTCACTCCAGGGAAGGCGCAGGCCGTGTAGGCTCACCCAGCAGCAGCCTGCTCAGCACCAGCCCTGTCTCAGCCCAGGGTCACAGGACAAGACTCCCACTTACTCTTCAGGCCTTGGTGCAGGCCATCCTCCTCTAGGAAGCCCTCCTGATACCCCCCTCCTGGGCGAGGGGCTGCCTCACCCCAGCCCCCATGCTCATCTCGGCCCCAGCACTGAGTTTCTGTTTCCATGTCTGTCACCCCACCAGACAGAGAGCTCCATCCAGCTTATCCCAAATGCACAGCAAAGCACTGTTCAATAAATGCTAGCACAGCATCCCAAACCCGCAGGACACGGACACAGCACATGCCAAGGTCCTGCAGGCAAGGGCGGGGGGCAGCAGCCCAACACACAGGCCCTGATGGAGGGACTAGCATCCCATTTGACAGAGAAAGCCAAGGGCAGGGACCCAGCCAGGGCTCCAGTTAGAAGAACTCAAACCCAGGCCAGCACCTCCACCTCCCCTTCACTGTCACCGTCACCTAAAGTCTGGAGCTGCCAATCCTGGAAACCAAGGCAGAGAGGGAGCTGCACACCACGGGGGGAAGCCCCTCCCCAGATGCGCCTCCCTCCCTGGGCAGGCCAGGGAAGCAGAGGCTGCAGGCCTGTCCAAGGAAGGAGGCTGACCCCCCGCACAGACCCGGGGGCACCGCCCATTCCATGCAGCCTGCCAGCCCCGTGGCCAGGATGGCGGCCCAGCCACGGGCTCAAAGACACAGGAGGCTCTCTGTCTGCTCCTCTGCAAGCTCCGTTTCAAGGGTTTGTCAGGACTGACAGCAGCCACGACGCACAGGGTGACTGCGTGACAAGGGAAATGGATTCCTGTGTCGCCCTGCAGCCACATGCCCCAGGGGAGCGTCACCGTGCTGGGAAGAAAGGCTCTGTTCTCAGGAAGGCAGAGCTGCTGCCTTTGTTGGTAAGCTCGTGTTGATGGAGAGAAGCGTCACACGCGGGCACCTCCTCTGGGCCTCAGGATCACAGCCCTGCTGCCCCTGGGGCTGAGAGGGAGCCCACCTGCGCCCGGGCGGCCCTCCCCTCAGCCCCTCCTCCCTCCCCTCAGGGGACAACATGTTTCTGTGAGTGTGTGGGTGGGTGGGTGTGAGTGTGTGAGTATGGGTGGGGGTGTGAGAATGTGAGCGTAGGTATATGGTGCAACTGTGGGGTGTATATGAGTGTGTGCGTATAATGGTGAGTATGGATGTGTGGGAGTGTATATGGGTGTATGAGTGGGATATGAGTGTGCAAAAGTATATGTGTGTGAGTGGATGTGAGTGTGGATACGTGTGTTAGGAGATGGGTGGGGACAGACGAATGGACTTAGTGGGTGAGTGAGTGTGTAATTGTGTGCGTGTGTGAGTGTGGGTACATGTGTTAAGAGACGGATGGGGCAGACAGATGGACTTAGTGAAAGACTGCAGACAAGGCCAGGGCTGGAAGCAAACCCTGGGCCTAAGTGCCCGAGGCCTGGCCACAAAGCCCCAGGGGCAGACCTGGCCTCCGCCAGCATCGTGAGGCCCAGAACGTGTCCAGTGGCTGTTACGGGCAGGTCCTAGAGCGCCAGGCTTTTCCAGACAGGCGGTCACTCCCCTCCTTCCCTCCGGACCCCCTTTAGGGCGGCCACGTGGTCTCTGGGGCTACACACACGAATGCAGGCAGGGAAAAGGAGCAGACACCCTCCCCATGTCCCGCTCCAATTCCCAAGGGGCACCCCTGAGGCCCAGTTGCCCTGGCCCCACAGCCACCCCCACGAGCTCGCTCACCAAGCCCCAGAGGAACTTCCCAGTGCCAGCAAATGCCCTGGGAATCGGGGTGTGCATAAAAGAAGAGCCATTTGATTCCATTACTTGGTTCTGCCAGAGACACTCACACGTTAAAGATTTTTTTCTTTGTTGTTATTATTCTTATATTACATTTCAAACAAAAACCCCAAACCAGGGCTCAGAGCAAAGCCTGTGCGTGTTCTCCACAAGGCAAGCTGTCACTTGCAGCCCATGGGTTCAGGGATGCAGCATCCCCGAGAGTGAGGAGAGCAGCTATGAACCTGCATCCACATGGAGCCCACAGCAGGAAGACACTGCCCTGAGGAGGGGCATTATCCCAGCCACACAGAAGGGGGGAGACACCTGGGCGACCAAGGATGCAGTGGAGGGGAACCCACGCATTCACTCACGGTTCATTCATTCCACAGACGTTATCAGCTAATCCACGCACTGTGCTAGGTGTAGCTGATTCACCCTGGACAAAGATCTCTGGGGCGGACCTGGTGGCATAGAGGTTAAGTTCCTGCGCTCCACTTCAGCAGCCAGGGATTCACAGGTTTGGATCCCAGGCACGGACCTACACACCGCCCATCACACCACGCTGTGGCAGCATCCCACATACAAAATGGAGGAAGACTGGGACAGATGTTAGCTCACAGACAATCTTCCTCAAGCAAAAAGAGGAAGATTGGCAATAGATGTTAGCTCAGGGCCAATCTTCCTCACCCAAAAAAAAAAAAAAAAAAAGGTCTCTGACATCTTGGAGCTCATGCTTTCATCCAGACAATTGAAAATGACTAATTCGATCACAGAGCATATTAGGTAGTGATCAGTTATGGATAAAACAAAATTGGGGAAAGGGAACTCAGAGTGGAGGACAGGGGGATGGAGGAGCATTGGAAGGAGGCTAGGGAACCCTCCATGAGGGGCTCCTTGAGCAAAGGCCCCAAGAGGTGAAAGAGGGAGTCTTGGGGAGCTCAGGGCCCAGCATCTGGGCAGAGTCCCCAAGGCAGGCACAGCCGGTGCTTGAGGGCAGCAAGGAGAGCGGGACTGGAGGCCACGAGTGAGCGAGCCAGCAGGAGCTAGGCTGGGGTGGAGAGGCCAGGCTGCACCCTCACTATGTTAGCTTTTGCCCTGTGGGATGGGAAGCAACTAGGGGTTTGGGGTTTTTTTATTGAGGTCATAATGGTTTATAACATCATGTAAATTCAGGTGCACATTATTATATATCAGTTTCCGCATAGACTGCATCGTGCTTACTTCCAAAAGTATAGTTTTTATCCATCACCATACATATGTGCCCCTTCACCCCTTCTGCCCAACCCCCCACTCTCTTCCCCTCTGGGAACCACTAATCTGTTCTCTTTATCCATGTGTTTGTTTATCTTCCACGTATGAGTGAGATCATATGGTGTTTGTCTTTCTCTGTCTGGCTTATTTCACTTAACATGATACCCTCAAGGTCTACCCATGTTGTGGCAAATAGAATGATTTTGTTTTTTTTATGGCTGAGTAGTATTCCATTGTATATATATACCACATCTTCTTTACCCAGTCATTTGTAGTAACTGGTCTTCAAAAAACATGAATTGAGCTAAAAGTACGTCCATTCATTAGTTGATGGGCACTTGGGTTGCTCCCACGTCTTGGCTATTGTGAATAATGCTGCAGTGAACACAGGGGTGCATAAGTCTCTTTGAACTGTTGATTTCAAGTTCTTTGGACAAATACTCAGTAGTGGGATAGCTGGATCATATAGTATTTCTATTTTTAATTTTTTGAGAAATCTCCATACTGTTTTCCATAGTGGCTGCCCCAGTTTGCCTTCCCACCAGCAGTGTATGAGGCTTCCCTTTTCTCCACACCCTCTCCAACACTTGCGATTTTTTGTCTTGGTGATTATAGCCATTCTCACGGGTGTAAGGTGATGTCTCATTGTAGTTTTGATTTACATTTTCCTAATAATTAGTGATGTTGAACATCATTTCATACATCTGTTGCCCATCTGAATATCTTCTTTGGAAAAAAGTCTGTTCATATCCTCTGCCCATTTTTTGATCAGGTTATTTGTCTTTTTGTTGTTAAGTCGTGTGAGTTCTTTACAAATTTTGGAAATTAACCCCTTGTACAATAAATGATTTGCAAATCTTTTCTCCCAGTCGGTGGATTGTCTTTTCGTTTTGTCCATGGTTCCCTCTGCCTGGCAGAAGCTCTTCAGACTGATAAGATCCCATTTGCTTATTTTTTCCTTTCTTTCCCTCACCCCAGTAAACATAGTATTCAAAAATATGCTGCTAAGACCGATGTCAAACAGTGCATTGCCTGTATTTTCTTCTAGGAGTTTTATGGCTTCAGGTCTTATATTCAAGTCTTTGTTCCATTTTGAGTTAATTTTTCTGTATGGTGTAAGATAGTGGTCCACTTTCATTCTTTCGCATGTGGCTGTCCAGCTTTCCCAGCACCATTTATTGAAGAGACTTTCCTTTCTCTGTCGTACATTCTGGGGGTTTTGATCAGAGGAGTGGTGTGATGTGAGTTGTTTGTGTCAGCATCGCTCTGGCTCCGTGTTGAGAACAGACTGAAGGAGTGAGGGCAGAGGCAGGGAGGCTGTCCAAGAATCCGAGTGATGGACAGTGGTGGCTCAGACCAGAGCAACAGCATGGGGGTGGTAAGTGGGGTGAGCTGGAAGGATGGGCCACTGGGGCAAGGGAAAAAGAGGAGAGTGAGGGGGATCCTGAGGGGTTGGGCCTGAGCACCTGGAACGATGGGCAGACGGAGAAGACTCAGGGAGCCTGCTTGGGCTGAAGAACTGAGCTGGCAGAGGACATGCTTGTCTGAGAAGCCTATTAGCCATCCAAGGGGACAAATAAGTCTGGAGGTGAGGACAGAGGCTGGCTGGAGCAACAACCTCAGGAGGCATCAGAGTGTAGGTATGAGAAGGGTCCCAAGGTATGAGAAGGGTCCAAAACATCAGGGAAGGGAGCGTAACTGGAGAAAAGAAGACATTCAAGGTCATGGGACACTGCAATGTGTACAGGTCAGGAGATGAGAAGGGCCCAGCAATAGAAGCGGGAAGGGGGGCAAAGAGCTGGGAGAAAGGAGCCTGCTGCCCCCCAACCCCAGCCAGGAGGAAAGAGGGGGGTGATGTCAGGGGTTCCAAATGCTGCCGATGGGTCAGGAAAGAGGAGGCTTGAGATGTCTGGATCAGCGGACGGTGACATGGAAGTCTTTAGGAGAAGCAGTCCTGAGAGAAGGGAGGGCGCGCACCTGACTGCAGCGGAGGCAGGAGCGAATGGAGGGAAAGGCTTTGAAGACAAGAGCGCGGATGGCGCTATAAAGGGGAGAGGAGACAGGGCAGCGATGGAGAGGGAGAGGGGTGAAGCGAGGGACTTTGTAAGGCAGGAGATATCACAGTCTCCTCTAATCAGCAGAGAAGCAAACTCCACGGCGAAGGAGAGAAAGGACAACTGCTGGGGCAGGGGCCCTGAGTGAGCCCCCTAGGGAGGGCACAGTGCCCAAGGGGAGGGGCTGCCTCAGGTGGGGGCGTGGGCACGTCAGGAGGGGTCCAGAGCATCGTAGGGTGCAGACTGGTGGGCAGGCTGCCACGGTGGTGAGCACGGGAAAGGTCCCTGCCGTCGGCCTCACATCCTGGATTATAAGTGAGACTAGTCAGCATGGACGTTCCTTTTTCTCCACCAGGAGCACAGGTTGAGGCTTGCCCAGTGGTGCTGACATGGTATTGATGATCAGCTGCATCTCTCACCCCTAACAACATTCTACAGGTGCTCAATAAACATTTAAGAGAAGGAATGATGAGGGAGGGAGACATACCAATGGTATGTACATTTGTGCCCACGCGGCGTCAAAGCCAAAGAGATCTGTTAAGAATTCTGTTCATCCAGACTGCAGAGGGCAATTTCGATCAGTTAATTCAAAAGTCGCCTCCCCCTATTTCTTCTGCAGACGGTGCTTCTGATTCCTTGCTCCTCTTGTTTCCAGGGATGTTCAAGGAGCTGGGATCAGCCTAGCCTGGCGAGCCCTACTGGGAACCAGGCAGCCCCCCATGCTGGCCTTCACGCCATGGCCAGCAGCCACAGCCCGTCTCCCACGCCCCCATAGGCTCCCAAGGATGCCTGAGAACCAACATTCAGACTCCACGGCTCACCATTAAATGGGGCCATTAGGAAAACTCTGCAGCAAGACGGGAGAATGCTTATGATATAATAAAAAAGAAGCCGCAGGATGCAAAACGGATGCAGTTACAGCCGTGTGCAACGTCTGTTTGTGGAAAAGTTCTAGAACAAGCCACGGAAAAATTAAAACCATTTGCTGGTTAAAAGGGTGAGACTGTGGGTTACTCCCATGTTTTCTTTTAAATTCTGCAGTTGTTATTGCCAGCTTGGTTATACAATAAATTAAAAGTATAATTTTTTAAAATTAATTCTTCTCTGACTGAATTGTCAACAGGCATAAATGTAAAATAAAGGGACAGGAGAGCCCGTCCATAGAGGCAACAAAGACTATAACTACTTAGGCATAAACTTAACCAGAGATGTGCATGACTCACTGAAGAAAACTGCCAACCTTACTGGGAGTTACACACATGGCTCGAATAAACAGAGAAAATAACTGTTCCCAGATGGTAAGACTTTGTTAGAAAGATGTCAGTTTTCTCAAAAGTTACTTCATAAATTTAACTCAACTTCAATCAAAATCTCAAAAGGATTTCTTCAAGCAACTAAATAAAATTATTCTAAAATCATTTTGAAAATAGATGAGAAGATTAAATAAAATTCGATAAAGGAAAAAAGTGAGAGGAAACTAGATATAAAAATATATTATAAAGCAATAATAATTAAAGTGCTATAGAACTAGCACAGATATAGAAATATGGATCTAAATTACAAACCCCGGAATAGATCTAATTGCACATAAGAATTTAGCATATTACAAAGTAGGTGTCAGCAAACAATGGAGAAAGGAATTCTGGATTAATCAATTGTGCTGTGATAACTGGCAGTTTTGAGGAAAAGTAATTAATTCAGACACGCATTTTACCTCACACACAAAAAAATAAACTCTGCAGAGATTAAAGAGTCAAATCGAGAAGTCAAATGAAAAAAAAAACTTAGCGGGAAATATTTATCTCTTTTTGGAGGGAGCGATAACTTTTCAAGTTTCATATTGATAAAAGAAAGCACAAATAAAAAGCAGATTCAACAACATGAAAGCACAAAGGCTTTATAGAAAAGGAACAAGATAACGAAAATAAAAATAGTCTAGGAAAAATATTTGTAGCAACGTGTCAGGGAGAGTGTTGACAACTCTGTAATATAAAAAGAGTTCACACAATCGTTATGAAAACTCCGAGATGCCGATAGATGAGAGGGCTGCACAGAAAATCCACATGTGAAGAGGTACGCTAGGTAAACACACCTAAGGAGAAAGGCTTCTTCTCTCTGGTCATCAAATGGGAAGTCATTTCTCATCTATTAAAACAGCAGCAAAGGAAAACAAAGGTTTGTAATTGCAACACCAAATGCTTGTTGAATTATAGTAAAACAGATCGTCGTCAACTGCTGATGGAGAAATGGTCCTTTTGGAAAACAATTTGACGATACCATTGCAAGTACCATGAAAATGCCCATACTCTTTGATCCAATAATCTCACGTCTTCAGAGAAAATAATTCATTAAGGAAAAGGCTACTTCGAGATGTTCAACATTACATGATTTATTATATCCAGAAACTGACACGAATCTAAACAATCGAAACCTCTGACACAGGGGGATGTTTAAAAAGAGTAAAGAACATCAACTTAATGGCCAATTTACGCAGCCATTGAAATGATAATTATGAAAACTCTGTAGCTACAGTGAAAAATGTTTACAGTATAATAAAGAAAGCTGTAACCAAAACTGTAGTTGTGCTGTGATTAAAAATATGCCTGTGGACCAAGGACTGGAAGAGAATATGGAAAACGAAAATAGAACCATGGGGTTCGGTTTTATTATTTCCATTCCAATGTATAGCACTTTTGTGTATTACATGAAAACTCAGACACAGGAATCTCTTTGGCTGTGTGATCAGCCTCACCTGACCCCTCACCTCTGAGCCCTAGAAACCACCTGCTAGGGCCGAGGGGTCATGGCATCCCCAGGCTGTTCTGGTCAGGACCCAGGGCCCACCAGGTCCAGCCCGCCCAGGCTCCATGGTAGCCCCAGACCTCTGCTGTGCCTCGCCTGGGGTCCCTACAACATCCTTCCCAGCTCCCTGGAAAACTCCCCATCTTTCAGGACTCATCCCAGGGCTTAACACGCTCCATGAAGCTTCCTCAGCTCCCTCCCTGTACGACGAACAGAACTCCACCATCAGAGCACCTATAGCTCTCCGGGATACAGCTGCCGGAGCATCTGTGTCCTGACTAGCCTCGGGGGCTCCTTGAGGGCAACAAGTCTGTCCAGTTTGCCTTTGGAGGCCCAGCACTGAGCTCCAACCAGGTACAGAGTGGACATCAGCCAAGGTTGCTCGTCTTTCATGCATCACTGGCCTCCAAATTTACACCAAACTCTGGAGGGCAGGTAGGAAAGTACACAGGAGGAGGAGACAGCATCTTGCCTTCCAGAAGCTCATGGATTAGCTGGAAAGGAAAGGTAGTCATATTTATGGGGCACTGTGGGGTAGTGTCCATGCCTTATCCCATTCCATCACCCAACCCTGTAAGAGGAAAACTCCCATCAACTCCACATTCTAGATGCCCTGATGGCTTAGGGAGGTAAAGTCACACCCAGCCAAGAGGGTGAACACAAGTCCGTGTATCCAAAGCTTATGCTTTTGCCCTACAACTGTGGTCTGTCTGTCCCACGGGGGACCTGGAGACCAGGGACTGGCCTTCCACGTGAGCAATAAGAACTCAGTAACACTTTGCTAATGCGGATTCTGAAGGCTTAGCGGAAAGCCAGCAGAATATCCAGGCTTGTCCCTGCCCTCTAAGGCCCACACACAGCCAGAGGCCACCAACCACACTTCCCGGCCCAGAAAGACTCTGCCTCTCGCTGACATTCTCACAGCATCAATGGCCACCCCAGCTGGGCGATGGGACAGACCCAAGCGCTGGAGATAATCTTGATGGCAGAGAAATGCCAGCACCATGAGCCACCTCTGCCTGGGCTGTCCAAGACTCTGCCTGGACCCAGCTGAATGTGATATGTAGTGGGTTCGATAGCATCCTCCAAAATTCATCTCCATTGGAAACTCAGAATGTGACCTATTTTGGGAAATAGGGTGCGTGCAGATGTAATTGGTTAAGATGAAGTCATACCAGATTAGGGTGGGCTCTAAATCTTTATAAGGCCTGGGGTCCTTTAAGAAGATGAGAGGACACACACACAAACAGAAGAAGGCCTTGTGAAGACAGAGGCAGAGACGGAAGGATGCATCTACAAGCCATGGAATGCCAAGGACTGACTTCTGGAAGCCACTAGAAGCTAAGAGGAAGCAAGAATCTGGAGCCTTCAGAGGGAACACTGCTGACACCTCGATTTCAGACTTCTAGCCTCCAAAACTGAGAGAAGAAGAAATTCCTATTGTTTTAAGCCACCCAGTTTGCAGTAATTTGATAGGCAGCTCTAGGAAACTCTAACAGAATATCAAGGATACCGCCCCAGGCCACGCGGAAACAGCCTTTCCTTACACAGAGTTCTCTGGAGGCTCCACCCTCTGGCCTGGTCCTGCCCTCAGGGCCACACAGACTGGCCTCTTCAAGGTCCCACCAGCACCATCAAACACGAATGAAGCTATAGTAACTTCGGGGTAGGGGGCAGAGCCTCTGAAGCCCTGGGTCTCCAAGCAGAGCATCTGTCTGGGCTCCACCCCAGTGGAGCCAGCCATTCCCTACCCCGACTTGGAGAATGGGCTTAGAGTCCAGAGTGGGCCCCAGGGAGCCTGGGCCAGCAGAGAGGATGGGAGAAGAAGCCAGACCCATAGCCTCAGGGGGCAGCAGGAAGAGGAGGAGCTTTGGCAGAAGGAAGACTGAGTCCAAATTCCTCCTCCACCGTTTACCAGCCGGGTGGTCTCAGAGAAGTCACTGAAACTGAGCGATCACGTGAGAGTGGGGAGCACAGCACTCCTGCTCCCCTCTATTGCTAGTCTATTCTGTACAGCTACAACGTGTGTGCGTGCCCTGGAGAGTCCTCCTGTCCTCCAAGGAAGATGAATAAATCCTCATTTGAAAAGTAAAATAAACCCCCCACAGGAGCAGAAAAGAGAGAGCTGGGCCAGCTCACCACGGGGACCAAGCCGCAGGTCACAGATAAGCTGGGAGGTACGCAGGCCCAGGACCCAGGGGCGGCACAGCCCCAGCTTGTCCCTGCTGCCGGGCCCAGGCCCATCTGGCTCATTGATTTTCTGCTTCAGGTTGCACTGAAGAAAAACCCAAAATCAATCAGCCCATCTATCTATCTCTGCCACTGACACCCTTCATTTCCATTCATTTTCCTTCCTGTTGTGCTAATGGTGTGTGGCTAAGCCACAGTATAAAAGAAGAGATAAAATTATACAGCATTATCTTTCCCCTGAGCCTGCACGCATGTGCTTTTCTCTCCGGCCCTGCTGACTCTTTAAAGAGGGGAGCAGGCACAAACCTCACCCAGATTTAGACCTGTTTCTCAAGGGGCCCATCGCTCCAGCAGACGGACCCTCAGACGCAAAGGACCATTCCAACCTTGCAGTCCAACTTTTCCAAGGAAAGGGGCAGCAGGGACCCCGAAGGCCTGGGAAGGAGGGAGCCAATACATCAGTCCCTCGCCTCACCTCTGAGTAGTGTCTGCCTGAACCACTGGCATCGCTGATCCCAGGGGTTGACAATCATCACTGATAACTGACCCCAGGGTCCGCTTCTCCGATCAGGCTCCTCACAGTTCTTAAGGCCTCAGTACTGTTAAAGAGCAGCTGTTCACAGTCTTTCATAACCGCTATTCTGATTCAACAGAGTGAACACATTCTGGAGTCTTAGGTCATTCTGTACCTGAAGGAGCCTCTTAGCTATTAAGGCTATCCTGACATCCCCAAAAATGGGCTTCTGACACAGGACATGGTTCGCCGCCTCTCTCGTGAGTCGTTCACCCTGACTGGCCCCAACGCCACTTCCCCCTCTCCCTGGCTCCTGGCCCGGCACTTATTTCTCTGTGGAAAGGCTCACCTCACTCTGCACAGCTCCATATCTTTGACCTTTCACTTCTCTCCTCACCCTGGTAGCTGGTCTGGACCATGCCCAGCCAGAGTCCCTGCAGGCAGATTGTGGACACAAACAGCAGAGCCCATGACCCAGTTCTTCCCTGGGACTCACTCCACAGGTGCGAACACACCTCTTTGGGAAACACATCTGCAGCAAAAGGCGATGGTCCTCACCCTGCAGAGGCACTCCTGCAGGTAAGGAGATGGGGATGGTAAGAGGAAGCAGGGGCAGCTCTGATGTCCCTTGAGGGTTTGAGAAGCACCCGAGGTGTCTTTTGGGAGTGAAAACTTCTAACACCTCTTTGAGAATCTGAAGCAACTAATGAATCCATTCTCCCCCTCCCCAAGTGTATACACTCAACCCAGCAGCACCTGTCTACAGTCCCAAGTGGTCAAGGACGCTTTGATGCCCAACCATGAGTCACACTGGAAGATGGTTCTATGTGACTCTTGATATGATGCAACACAAAACACACAGCACCCCCAACGATGTTTTCTCACCACAACTGTCTTACCTGGACCATGCTCATCCCCAGACCTAACTTCTAGTTTACAAGCAATACAAGGGGGTAGATGAACAAGCTAAATGACACCATGAGGAAGCACCTGGCCAGACCCAGTAGAGGAAACATCCTACGGGACAACTGGCTCATGCTCTCCAATGAATCGACGTCACAGGAAAGAAACAGGGTCATTGTTCTAGACTCTTGCTACTCAAAATCTATCCATGGATCATCAGCAACAGTATCACTCAAACATTTGTTAGAAATGCAGATGCTCAGGCCTCTCCACAGAACCCCAAATCAGAATCTCCATTTTAGCAAGAACGCCAGGTGACTCATACGCACACACGAAAGTCTGACGAGCTAGTCTAAATAAGAAGAGACTTAGGAGAAATAACGTCCGAAGGCAACATACAGTCCTTGGTCGAAAACTAACCTGAACCAATCAGCTGTAAGACATACCTGGGGGACAGCTATGGAAATTTGAATATAGATTGTTAGATTATAATAAGAAATTATGATTATTCTGCTAGGAATGATAATGGATGGTATTGTGATTATGTAGGGAAACGTCCTTAAATTTTTAGGGATACATAAGGATTTAGGAGTAAAATGTCACAATGTCTGTAATTTACTTTAAAATATTTCAACAGCAAAAAAAAAAATAGATGAAGCAGATATACAGCTAATTGTTAACAACCGTTAAATCTAGGCAATGGGTATGGGGGTGTCCGTTATACTAGTCTACCACTTCTCTGTATTTATGAAAAACTCGTACAATAAAAATTAGAAACAAAAGGAAAGAGTCTTTACTTCATTAAAGAGATTTTATAAGCAAAAAGTTGAGTACTGCTCAGGTAGGAGTCGGCTCGGTGAACCCCCCACTTGCAGGGGATCAGGCTCAGCTGGAAGGTGGTGAGTGAGGGAGGCGGAGGCAAGAGAAGAACATGCATTTCCTGAGCACCATCTACCTACTAGGAAGGAGGGGAGGGGATATTTGTTTCCCTCATCTATCTTCACATCTCCCCATGAGGCTTGTCTCCTGAGCCCCATTTTACAGATAAGGGAACAGCTCACACCACACAGCTGGTATGCACCGGGCCTGAATTTTGGTGACAGCCCCAGTTCTCTCCAACACACCAGCAGCCCAGCTGGTTCCACGGGGAGCTATTTGAGAAGCCTCACTGGAACTCTTCTGGGCGCCCAGATGCTGGCAGGAGAAAGGGCAAGGCACGTCTTGAGCTGTGCCTACCCACACTGGTGCCGTTTGGACATTCCCTCCTGGACCCCCTTCTGCAAGCTATCTCCAGGCTAATTGACCTCAGGGCCACTGACCTTTTAAAGACCCAACAAATTTTCCCTTTTTAGGCTCAGGTCATTACTTCTCATTACACTGCCCTTTCCCAGCTCTAATATTTCCTCCCCCTCCAGTGGGACGCTCACGCAGGGCACCTATTGGCTGTGCCATGGGAAAATGCAACGTGAAGTGTTCTCGACCACGCTTCCCCAGCAGGCTGCTGGAGCCCCCTGGCCCTAATAGGGACCCTCTCTGCTCTTACCTCCCTCAGAGGAGGCGCTGAGAGGGTCCTGAGGGTCCAGGGCCCAGCTCACTGCACTGCACTTCTCTGTACCACATCCCCGTCCTGCCTCCTTAATAACCTGCACTCTGCGCCTTGGCACACCACGTGATCTTTCCTGGGGATCCCAGAAGCAGTGAGTTTAAGATGCTCAAGACAGCAGTAAGGCATGAGCAGGGACCTGATTAAGATGAGGAAGACATCGGCAGAAAGGATTCCTCACCCCTTCCTACACCTGAATTCACACTCCACATGTCACATTGGGCTCCCGTGAACTGTGGCCCTTCCCTACCCCTAGCTCTGCTGCTGGGATCCTACAGAGGGTCACCCCTGCTTCTGGACCCCTGACATGGACTCAGCAGGGATCCGCTGAGCCCTGCAGAACTCTGCTTCTGTCCACTTCCATCAGCCCAGAGGCCATGGCAGGTGCCACAGCTTCAGGCAGAGGCCCCCAAAGGCAGGAAGAGAAACTAGGAGGAAACTAACATTGTGCCTGGCCCTGCCATAGCCATCATTTCAGTCAATCTCCAACACTCCTGTAAGATGCAAGCTATTATCTCCATTTTGCAGATGAGAAAATTAAGGCTCGACAAAGGATAAGAGCATGGGGAAGCAGAGGTCAGAACCCAGACTAGCATACTCAACTCCACACTCCACCACGGTCAGGTTATGGGGACTTCTCAGATCTGAGCCTCTTGGATCTAAACATGGACTACAGGAGCATTTATAAGCCACTGGATGGCACTGTCCCCATCTGTGATGGTTAATTTTATGTGTCAACTTGGCCAGGCTATCATAACCAGTTACTTTGTCAAACACGAGTCTAGATGTTGCTGTAAAGGTATTTTTAGATGTGACTAACATTTAAATCAGTAGACTTTGAGTAAAGCAGATTATCCTCCGAAACGTGGGTGGGCTTCATCCAATCAGTTGAAGGCCTTAAGTGAAAGGACTGAGGTCCCCCAAAGGAAAAGGAATTCTGCCTCCTAGACTGCCTTCAGACTCGAGATTGCAACATCAACTCTCCCCTGGGTCTCTAGCATGCTCTAGATTTTGGATTTGCCAGCCCCTACAATCACGTCATCTATCTCTGGATAGACAGATGGATGGATGGATGGATGGACGGATGGAGAGAGAAATATTCACAGTTCTGGAGAACCCTGCCTAATACACGATTTCGTGGAAGAAGCTCTCCTTCAAGAGCCCGTCACTGGTCAGGAGTATGTGGGTGCTGAGAGGCAAGCAGAGGAGCTGGGCGTGTGCCTGCCCTGAGACGGGCCCCAAAAACCTCTCTTTGTTTCTCTTAAAGTGACTGAAAGTGACATGGCTAAGGATTGACCCTGACTTTACGATTGTATAAAACTCAAAAGAAAGAGCCATTAGTTTATAACCAAGTCATTCTCAGACCTCACTCCTGCCCTAGGAAGCAAGAGAATATCTAACATCCATATCAGAGGCCCCAAAGGCTGTGGGGGCAGAAGCAGAGGGGAAGTACCACCATAGTGGGAGCACCTCTGCACAGAGAGGCTCCTCAGTCCAACGTCTCCACGCAGAGAGAAGGGGGTGGGGGTCTTCATTAGCCCCAGGCATAAGCTCCCAGAAACAACGGCAAGGGGGAATTCCGCGGCTCCCCCTGGGGACTTCAGAAAGGATACAAAGTCTGGGGTCCTCTGAGAAGGGAAGAATGAGACTCCCACTGAGCACTGTCTACACTGTCTCTAATCTTCACAACAATTCTGTAAGGTAAGCAACACTGTCCCCATTTACATTTGAGGAATCGGAGGCTCAAGGAGTTGTCATAAGCCCTCTTTCCAAAGGTCTTGCAACAAGATAGTAGGAAGCCAGGTTTACATATGAGTGTTTCTGACTCCAAAATGCACGCTCCTGTCTTCCAGCCCAACTCCTCCTGCTAACATTTGGGGAATGATCAGTGCCCTGGCATTTACCCTGACAACATATAGAAATGCTCCTTCCTCAGACGTCCTCCATCCATGGGATGAGCTGACTCCATCTGACACGTGAATGCAGAGAAGAAGAAACACCTTCAGAGATCCTCCCACCCAGACCCTTTAAGCAAGTTTTTAGGCAAACAACTGGGCTCCCAGCCTCTTCTCCAAAACTTGAAAGGAAGAGTCCTCCACCCCTGTTGGCCCAGCTTGGGGGCCCCTCCTGCTAGAGCCCCAGGCCCCAGCTGGACCCCTACACTGGCCTTGGCTCCCACAAGAGCAGTGAGTGTTCATGGGCCTGGTGGCTTGTCTAGGGCTCTCTTGAGCCAAGGCCAATGGAGAAGGCTCTTTGATGGGTAACTTTCCATAATCACACTCCTCTCACTGATTTAAAATAGCTCCTAATCACATTTGGCACTCCCTTATCTACTTCAAGCAGCCTTCTACATCCCAGGGAGAGACAGAGGAGCTCTCTGGAAACTCCCAAGTATACACTTGCGGTAACCTGGGTTCAGAAACAAAAGGGTCTCCAAGAGGATAAGACCCCCTGTGTCTGCGCTCAATTCCCTCCTTTCTCTGCCTCTGGTCTTTGCCATGAATGTGGCTTCCAGAAGCCAATGGTCAAAGCAATGAAGAAGAAAAAGAAGAGGGAACAGAGAGCAACAGGGAGGAACGAGGTCTGTTTCCCAGGCTAGAAAACAAGGGCCTCCCCTGACACCAAGATCCAACGCCCTTGAGGACATGTTGGCATACAGAGATCCCAGGTCCCCTAAGAACTAAAAGTCCCAGAGAGAGGACAGGGCATCCACGGCAGTCTGGGCTGGGGCTGGATGGTTCTGTTTGGAAAGTGCTTGGGATAACGGCACTGCCCGGGAGCTGTCCAGGGTGCTGACCCGCCCCCCTGAAGTGTGCTTTGACCAGAGCCAGATGGTGAAAACCATCATTCTTTATCCCCCCACCTGGCTGCCACCTTGGTGTGAATTCTACCACCCAGAGTTCAGGTACCAGGTCTGCCCTCACCTCCTGCCACCCTGTGCCTCTTGGCTGCTCTCCCCAGACACTTAACTTTCCAGCCTAACCCTACCCCAAAA
This sequence comes from Equus quagga, assembly GCF_021613505.1. Lineage (NCBI taxonomy): Eukaryota > Metazoa > Chordata > Mammalia > Perissodactyla > Equidae > Equus > Equus quagga. The sequence goes on from NC_060268.1 coordinate 101,741,197, forward strand.
GTGGCTTACCATTACCTTCATGGATCCACGAACTGAGCCCACCTCTGAGTGGTCAGCCGGGTCCCTCTACCCGTCGACCTAAACTAGGGCTCACCAGACTTTGGGGTGAGGCCCTGACCCTTGGGTCTTTGGGGTGAGCCCCAGAGCCACTTCCAGGATCTGTGGATATTTGGTTCATATTGGTCAATATCAACAAGCTATTGCTTCTATACGTTCTGACAAGTCAGGGGGTGTATGCCCACATGTATTGGTGGAAGAAAACAAAACACCCAGCCTCAGAGCGACCTTGTGTCACTGTTTACAAGCCATAAACCCTTCTGTAGGGTGGTATTGATCAAAAGAGAAATTTGCTGTGTGCTGGAAAAAGAGAATGTATCAGGTTCAATAGTAAGTATATAAAATATACTTGGTTAGAGGGTTCCTAAAGATATAATTATTTGGTTATTTATGTTTGGAAATAGTCTATACTTTATGTTCGTAGGAAGATGATGCAATAAATTAGTGGATTTAGGAGAACCTGTCTTAGAACTTAGGATTTATAAAGTCACAGGGGAGATAAGGGGTGGGACGCTGAAGAGCATTAATTTTCTTGAGACGGCAAGAGTGAGGTGAGTCCTAAACACAGCTGGATTTGACAAAATGAAAAAGAGAGTCAGCAGAGACTAAAGGCTTTGGGCTCTATCCTCAGTCATCCATTAAGGGCCCCCCTCCTCACACTAATGAATGATAATTAACAAAGCCATAGGGAGTGAAGTAACCAGCAACATTTGGTCCTGTAAAAACTACCCTGAGGGAGGTACTGGGGCAGAGTTTGGAGGGGTTGAGAAATGGATAAAGAAAGAGGACATAGGGGCCAGGACTGGGGTGATCTACAAAAGGAATCAACGGAGCCTGCATTCTAGAGAGTTCTGGGCATGGTACCTGCTTGTCATGTCTCCTATGGGGTTCAACCAGGATAAAGAGTCTGAGGAGTCAACAGACCTCATCTTTGCTACCTGGCAGCACCCCTACCTGGAAGGAACCCTGGGCTGGAGAAGGCAGCGTCTGTTCCCCTGGCAACTCTTAGGAGGGGCTTCAATTACTAGCAGTTTGGCCTGTGGCCTCCATGGTTACCACCATCAAAGAACCCACCCAAGGGAAGTCCAAGCAGTCGCGTGGGGCCAATATCCTTCCAAAGCCTTCCTTCTGGAACATAACTGTGCAATTTGCACACAAAGGTTGCACTTAAGTTCCTCCTCCTACGAAGCCCCCTTCCAGGGAGAGACCATCCTCTCCAGCGCACCTTCGAAGCCAGTGCCTCAATGAGCTCAGCCCCCTGAGCTCTGAACCCTGCCCTCCATCCCACCCTTGCAATAGACAGGCATCCCGGACAGAGCCAACTCCACTCTTCCCCACCCCCATCTTCTCAGAACTAACAACCAGATCTGTCGAAGGCTACCACCAGAGATCCAAGCCGGTGGCCGGAGGCCACCTGCCAGGGCCAGCAGCCTCAGCTGTGCCATCCTCACAGCTTCAGATCGCTTCTGTTGTCACCTGAGCCAGAACCCAGTGCACAGGGCAGTGTCCCCCACCCCCATCCCACTCTCCTCCTGGTTCTGCCCTGACCCAGAGCAACTTAGTGGCAGCCCTTACATCCTCCTTCCCCCATGCACAAGCCCAGATCCTTCTAACCAGGCCCACACCCACTGTGAACAGACACAGCCCATTGCCCCAAATCTTTCCCCACCCTTCTCAGTGGACTGTACCCCAAGGTGCTACTCAGGACAAAGCCACACGGGCTCTTCATACACTTGGACTTGGTGCCTCCCCATCCCCTAGCACTCACACCAGGGCCAGCATTTGCAGTGTGTGTCCAAGCCCTGCGTGGCACAAAGTGGTAGGAATGGGCTCCACCAACTCTCAGCCTGTCCCGGATCCCACCAATGAGCCTTGAGCCCCCAGGAGCCCAATCACAGTTTGAGGCATCAGCCAGCCAGTGCTCTTGCAGGGGCCCAGCTGACTGAGTGTTGGAGAGAGGGGCATACATGGGTCCACATTCCAGGCTTCCCACTGCCTAGTTTGTGGTTTCTGCAGAGAGGCTGGAAATTCCAGAAGACGTGGTTGATCCCACTCAGACCCAGCCAGACACACCTACTGCCCTTCTGTCATCCTGTCCCAGAGACTTGACGTGCACTCCAGTCTGCTAGAGCTTGAAATGTCCCCACATTTATTTTTGGAGCTTCCCAAAAGCTAAAGTCAGAGGAATTTACAACTTGGCCAGCTTTGCTAACGTCGTGTGTTGGCGGTGTGCACAGTAATAGCCTGTTATCTCTGAGCTCAGATCTCTCCGTCTCAGACAGCAGAGGGTACAGGAAGGTGAGCATGATAGATTTCTAACGAATCCATCCTGAAAAAGCCTCGTGGGTCAAGATGGAGGAGGAGGAGCAAGAGAAGGAGCTGGGGAAGAGGGAGAGGAGGGGGCAGCGGAGGACGAGAAAGGGGAAGAGGCTTAAGAGGGACAGACTAACGTTTTCTGAGCACCTCCTCTGTGCCAACCAGGGAGCTCAGACGTCATATATTGATATCTTGTTCAGTCCCCCAAGAGCCTTTCAGGCAGGTATTATTCTGTCTTTACCAATGAGAAAACCAAGGCTCAAAGAGGTTAAGAAACAGCCTTGAAATCACACAGCCAGTTAGGTGCAAACTCAGACTGTCGAGTGTGAAAGACCATCCTCTCTCCACTGTATCATGCAGTTTCCAACAGGCACTGAGCAGCTGGAAGATCTGATCACAGCAGACGGGTGTCACCTACACGCTTGTTCCCATAACATTCCCACGTATCATACATGGGGTGTGACCCCCTCCCAACGAAACTTTCCCCCATCAAAGCCTAAGGGTGTTATTGGTTCCCACACAGACCCCACAGCCAGGCAGGGCAAACACCTAGACCACATCTTTCTGATCCAACACTGCAGAGGTGTCAGGGCCTTCCTAGCTCCTAAGAACACCGGGCCCCCAGAGTAAAGAAATGAACCACGATCCTTCACTCTCTCTCTCCCCATCCCTCCATCCCTCCAAGCTGAGCTCAGGGTTCAGAAGCGAAGTGGCAGCACCACAATCTGTTTTAATTAGCTGGTTTAGCAACCCCTAGGTCTACAGTTCCAAGGGTCCCCAGTGACTCAGCCCAGGGTACCTGCCCCAGATAGACAGAAGCGGGGAGCCCAGGAGCTCCCTTGGGGCTGGCCTCTGTTTCCCAGCACTTGTAATTTGTGCAAAGTGTCTCCTGGCTGCGTGCCACCGTGCAGGCTCTTTCCGCTGATGTGGGCACTTTTGTAAAGTTCAGACTGCCTTGGCTACTGTGAAGTTAAATGTGGGTGAGAACAAAGCCAAGCTTTCTCCAAATGTTTCCAGGTGGTTCAGCTCCGTCAAGCCCAGATGACTGATCAGAGGCACAGTACTTTCAAAAGAGAAATTCCCCCAACCTGGAAAAAGGACTCTGCATGGCAGTACTGAGAAGTGAAGGGAGAAAATGCACCTTTTGGTGCCCCGCCCCGCCCTCAACACACCGTCCCTTTCTCTGCCTCTCTCTGCCGGAGCTAAAACCAGAGCACCCAGTTGTCACTTCCTGAGGAGCAGGCTCACCCTTCATCAGCCAGCAAGGGAAAAGGACTGCTTTCCTTTCCTTGCAAGCTGTTCCCCCAGAGAGGGGTTTGTCTCAGGCTGCCTCTGGCCGTGAATTCAGAAGCCTTGGTCATGCCTCCCCAGACCGTGGAGGGGAGCCTGCCTTAGACCTCAGACCCCAAGGGCCAGCCTCGGCCTGGCAGCAGTGGAATAGGAAGAGCTGGTGGCATGGGTGGGGCTACAGGAGGAGGGTTCAAATCTTGGCTCCATCACTTACCAGCCTGTCACCCTGAGCAAGAGGCTCCACCTTTCTGGCCTCCATGTCCTCACCTGGAAGTCACCATCGGTCACACCTCACAAGGTGACTAGAGAGACTGAGCCCCTTGTAAATCGTTAGGTGCTGTCGGGGCTGCCACCTGCCCCACCCCAGGGGCGCCATTCACCTAGACTGCAGCGAATAGTGCCTAGGGTCGCGTCCACTGCAGCCAGGGGATGTGGGCAAACAAACCCCAATGACGACGTCAGCAGGACCCACGTACTTTGGCATCCCATTCAGAGGAGCGAGGTGACCTCAAAGCGGCTCCATGGGACCCGAAACCAGGAGAGCAGACGCCACACTCAGGGGCTCTTTCCCCAGTACCCCGAGGAGCCATGGCAATGACAGGACGCACCCTGGGCTCAGACAGCACTTGCTCCAGGGCATAGGGAGAGGCACGTCCTGCAGAGGGACCAGGGCTGAGGGTGGGCAGCGAGGAGAGAGCACCAGAACCTGTGGCTTGGCAGGCTTTCGGTAAGCGCCCTGCCATGAATAATACAGTAATTATACTGACAACTGCCATTACCCAGCACTAGCCATGTGCAGGTTCCTCATACACATCTCTTCAGGTCGTCCCCATGACAACGACCTGAGATGCTGACACGCAAGGATACAGAGGTTCCGAGAGGCTCCACCACCTGACCAAGTCACTCAGCCACCAGGTGGCGGGGCCGGCATCGGAGCCAGGTCTCTCTGGCCTGGCCCATCTCTTGGGCACATCACGCCTGAAATAGGAATGTTTATGTAATGAATGGAGGACTCTCCAGGCCTCTGGGATCCTCTGCTCAGGTCCCCTGTCCCCCAGTCACACAGTGTGACACAGGAGCAAGAAAACCCACCTGGGAGATTCCTTTCCTGGTGCCCATGGAAGGGAGGAACCCCCCCCCAGAGGTGCAGTGCTGCACGACCTGGTACAGGATGCACTGATGTCCCAGGACTGGGTGACATCCCAGGTCTTGCACAACAACCCCAGTCACCAAGGCTCCCCCCAGGCCCAACCCCTAGTCCAGGTTCCAGGCTCTGGAACCTCAAAGCCGAAGCCCAGGAAATTCACGGGACAAGGAACAGCCTTCTCCTGGCTGGGAAGCAGGTGACACCTGGGCTGTTCCCCAGCTGGGGTGTCCCACTGCCCCCACATCCCCAGTCCACAGACTCGCGCTCCTGGTGGCTGGCTCCCTGATGGACAGCTGGGCCTGCCAGCAGTTGTTGTTTCTGCTAAACTTGATGCTATTACAACAAAACCCCTGTATTTCTTGCAAACAATTTTCCCGTTTGCAATCTCATAAATTAATTCCCTCCTTTCGAGCTGACTGGCTTCCTGCTAATCTAACCACTAACCTATCACCATCCGTAAGCTAAATGATCCGTAAACGCTCTCTCAGCTCTAGCCTAATGTACTAAAATTACTTTTCTGTTTTTCCTGCTTTGTCTTTCTTTGCTGAGGCCAGCTCAGGTCCAGCTTCCTCTCTCCTTCCTCCCTAACACGGGGGCTTCCTGCTCTTCACTCCCGAGGCCCCGTGCCCTGCCCCTTGGGCTCCTCCACTGAGAGCTGGGGCTGGCTGCTTCAGCTGAGTCCCCCAGCCTGACACCCACAATAGTGTAAGCCATCCATGACCATGGATGTGACAGGTCCCAGCCCTAATTTCAGAAGCTCCAGACAAGGGTGGGTGGCCTGATGATGGCTCAGATCCCCGAGGCCAGGGCTCCTCCCACCCTGTGGGTGCCTGTGTCCAGTGGCCATCTGCTCCCCAACCCCTCAGGATGGGATCAGCTGTGCCTACAGGGCCTGGCCAGGGGAAATATCAGAGGAACCCCCGACCTGGCCCAGGGTCAGGGGCAAGGAGGTTTCAGGGGTTCTGACGACGTTTCCTGCCAGGCCTAGGAAATCATGGCCGGATGCCCTTGGAACGAAAGGGTCAGTGGGCTGCAGGAGGCACCTGCTGCTCACCAGGAGACCCCTGAGGAGGCAGCTCTCTGACGGCAGGGCCTCCTATGAGGCTGCCTTGGCTCTCAGCCCAACAGTCCTTCTCCCAGCGCTTCTCCCAAGCGTGCCAGCTGCCCAACCCTCCATGCTGAGCCGGAACGTGGGGCTGCCACTCCAGTGCCCTGCCCAGGCCCCCAAGACCTGGTGCAGGGGCATCAGAAAGGCCACGTAGATGTGGAGCCCAGACAGAGGACCCAGGGCCCCATCACTGAGGCACCGAGCCCCTGGGGTTCATTCACCCCATAGGGAGTGCTCCCTGGGACCTGCCCTCTGCTTGGACCTGCAGTCAGAACCCTCCACCCAATCTGCCCTTTCCAGGACTGATCCCTAGCCCCAGACCCACTGCTGATCTGATGCCATTGGGACGTCTCTAGTTCAGAGCCCCCAGCCTCTGCCTGACCTCCAGACTCTGCTTCTGTCAATCAGCACGTCCTTGGGCCAGTCACTCACCCTCCCTCAGCTTCAGTCTCCTCCTCTGTGGGGCTGGTACCTTCCCAGCTGCCATGAGGATGAAACGGACAGGGCACACAGGTGCTCAGCACAGTGCCTGGCTGGGATTCCATGAAGCAGACATCACACTCTCCCCCCAGCCTTTGTCCTCCAGGCCCCGCGTCACAGCTCTCACCTTGTCACCCAGGCCAGGCACAGCCAGATCCCAGGCAGGACTCCCAGACTCCAGGCAGCCACACCCACCAGGCAAGGATGGCTGGGGCCACGGGAAAGACAACAACTCTCAGGACAAGAACATGGTCTGCGTGGCCCAGGGAAGAGTTCAAGGCTGCTTCCCCTAATGGGTCCGAGGCTGGGCTACTCCTCTCAGAACCCTACAACCTCTTTGGGTCCCACCAGAAACCTGGATTTTTGCATATCTGACTGCAGCTTAATTTTATATTACTTAGCCTCACCGCCCACCTAATCTGCCTCCTACCCAGCAACCCATCCTTCTACCCCCATTAAACATCCACCTATAATCCATCCACCCATTCACCCTGCCCTTCACCCATCCATTCTCCCACCCACCCATACATATACCCCCATCTGCCCAACTTTTCCTTCAGCTACCCTTATATATCTCCCTCCAATCATCCCTCCAGCCACTATCTTCTCCCGTCTACCCTCCATCAATCCACCCATCCACTCAGCCATTCCCATCCTCCAATTCATCCATCCATCCACCTGTCCGACTCCAATCCCCATCAATCCACCATCTACACATCCTCCCACTGACAACTCACCCAGCCAGCCAGCCATAAACTCAGTCAACCATTCACCCATCCATACACACATCCACCTACCTATCTTTCTAAATCCTGTCTATCAACTCCATCCACTCATCCGTCTAGCCCCTATTCATCTATCTATCCATCTACACATCCACCCATCCACCACTATCCACCCACCTACACATCCAGCCAACTTCCATTCCCCAGTTCCTCTCTTAAAATGGAGCAAGAATGTTGTAGAACGAAACATGGGAAGATACCACTGGCCACGGACCCAGCCCATGGCAACCCTGTCCACTCTGGTCCATACTCAGAACCACTACTCAGTCAACACCCTCCATAACTTTTAGGCGCTGCACTCAGGAAAGTCTTCCCTGATCCCCCAGGCAGATTCTGTGCCTTCCAGCAGGATCACACCTCACTCACTCTCCACCCTCCCCACACACTCCCATAAGCCAAGACTGCCAGCTGCTTCACGTCAGGGACTTCACAGCCCTGACTTGCAAGTGAGCCCAATCATAAGGCAGTGCCTCCGGAGTCTCCAGAGCTGCGGTGGCACCCAGCCTGGCCCCCAAGGGTCTGCACGCTCCTGAAACCAGACGAAAGAGTCTTTCCCCAATGCCGGGCCCAGAGGCCCCTCAAAACTGGCCCCGGCCAAGTTGGAACAGCACAGGCAAGACTCCCAGACTTGGGAGGGCTGGACCTGATGGAAGACAGGCATGCAGGGGGCTGGACCCCATGGAAGACAGGCACGCAGGGCCCAGCCTAGAAGGACCTGGCTGTGAGTGCGTGAAACCTGAGTGCTTCTGAACACCAGCTTCTGTCGCTCCAAGGTCACCTTGATGGGCATCGCTCATAAACGCATAAACCTCAAACTAACTGTTTGGCCTCCAGATAAGGTGCCTGTCTTGGTCTTCTGTCGTTTTCTCTGAGTCAGAGACAGGCTGGGGTTCAGAACGACCTTACGCCAAGCCAGTGCATCTCACACTACAGTGTGCACAGGAGTCACAAGGAACACCCCTGCTAAAACGCTCATCCTCAGGCTCCTCCCCAAGAGGGGCTGGGCTCCTCTGCAGGGCTTGGTGGAGGCAGAAGCTGTACAAAAGTCCAGCCTTGGTAATTCTGATACAGGTGGCCCCAGGGCCACTAACTAAAGGACACCACACGTCTAAGTCCCCTCAGGAGAGAACCGCCTGAGTCCCCGCCCCGCGTCTCCCTGCAGAGGACAGACCCCCCCCCCCCCTACCCCCCCCCCCCCCCCCCCCCCCCCCCCCGGCCCTTGCTCAGGGCCTCAGGGCTCAGCCCGAGGGTGCATAGCTGCCCCATTGTCTGACCTCCTCATTCCCTGAGTCTAGACACTGGGCTTGCAGCTCACGGCCAGGACCAGGCTGTGCCTTGTCCTGCCGTACCAGATCCCCGAATCCGGGACCTTCCCCACCCCACATGAGGCTGTCCCTGCAGGCCAGCAGGCTCCTGCCTGCAGGCTGGCCCACCTGAAGCCCCCCACTCACTCTGAACCAGACAGACTCCGAAGAGCAGAGGAACACGGGGCATAGGTGTTCTGCAGGCCTGTGAGGTTCTGCGAGTGTTACGAATGACCCCTGGAGAAAGCACTTATAAAAATTATGATGAACAGCTTGACAGTGACTTCAATTACCCACAATTACATCTCACCTTCTGAGAATGGATTCTCCACACTGCTGTTTTTCCTGGGAGCACCCATCTGGCCTTCTCACGCCCTCCCTCTGCTGGGATGGCAGGAGAGGTGGGCAGTGCCCCTGGCTGGACCATGGGGGCAAGGGGGCCCCCTTCCCTGGCTCTGACCTAGGGGGTGGGAGGCCAAGGGCCATCCCCCAAGTTGTGTCCATCGGCTCATAGAGTCGAAAAGGCCAGGCTGGGCTTCCCAAGTGGAAAGAAAAGGCCTTGGGTGCTTGGGGCACCTCAGCCTACCCACCACCGGCCTGTTCTTCAGAGGCATGAAGAAGGTGGTGTCCCACTCAAGGCGGGCAGGTACCAGTGATGACTCAGTGCCTGAGTGCTGGTGCCCAGTGTGGCCTCCCTGCCCCACTTCCCCAGTGCCCACTCTGCAAGGCGAAGCACCCAAGGGCAGAGGTGCCCATGACAGACACCCTCCAGCCCCTTCTGGTGGTCCTAGCCTCCTTCCTGTCTCCTCTGTAGGCCCCTCTCTTAGACCACGAGGGCCCCAGCTTTTCACGATTCTTTCGATAGATTCTGACCCCTCTTTCCAGCTGTCCCCATTGTTCCTGAGCAAGAGTCGGGGCTGGCTCTCCCCATAGTGCCTGCCCCCTGTTAAGTGTCAGTACAGCCAGGCAACGGAAGGACCCTCATGGTACAAAAGGGAGGGGGCAGGGGCTTTGGGCCCAGGGGACACATAGAAGCTGAGCAGCCAGCCCCCGTGCTGTCCACCAAAGTCCCTCTCGATAAGGGAACGAGGCTGACCCCAGAAATCACGTCTCACTCTGGCTCTAATTCTGCACGTTGCATTTAACTCAGACGTGGTCATGGCCATCACTGCCATGCAGAAGCTGTGCCAGGGCCAAAATATGCCCTGTCTGTCTTCAGTCAAGCTCTGTACTCTGCTCCAGTGGCTACTCCAAGCCCCCTGCCCTCCACATGCCAGAGCCAGCCCACCCCCAGGGCCACACCAGTGGACGGGCTGTGGGAGAAGCTCACATGGCTGCCCCCTCCTGCTGTGACAATCTGGCTCCTGATGCCTTACGGATGTTCTGGGGTCTGCAGGACAAGAGAACCCCACCAGGCCAGGCCTAGCGTCCTGTCCGTCCACCCCCTGCTGGGACACATCTGAGCCAATGGGTGGGGCTGAGGTGGGGGCAGAAGGAGGGAGTGACAGAGAGGAAAGAACTCGCTCTTCCTGAGACCTGTCATAGACAGGACAACTCCCCAGACCCTCTCACTCCCTCACTCACTCATTCACTCATTCATTCATTCAGCTGAGCACTCACAGGCACCAAACACTTGGGATTCATCTGAGAACCAAACAGACTTTGAACCCTATCCTCACGGAGTGTACATTCTAGCAGGAGAGGAAAGTATTAAAAATAAGCAAGTGAATGCATTCACATACGTCCATAACATACGCTGTGTGTTACAGCGTAAGTGTTCTATGGAAAATCAGGGAAAGGGAAATCAGGATTGGGGAGTGGGTTTTCATTTAAAATAGGGGTTAGGGTAGGTCTCACGGAGAAGGTGACATGTGAGCAGATACTCAGAGAAGGAGGGAGGAGAAGCCACCTGGGTAACTCGGAAAGGGCACTCCAGGCAGAGGGAACAGGGAGTGCAAAGGACCTGAGGCTGGACCATGCTGGAGTGCTCAAGGAGCAGGGAGGGGGCCAGTGTGGCTGGAGCAGAGGGAGCACAGGGAGAGAGGGAGGAGACGACGCCCAAGAGGGAACAGGGGACTAGCTCATAAGGGCCTCATGGGCTTCGAGAGAAATGGGGATCCATGGCAGGTTATCAGCAGCAGAGTGACGTGATCTGCCTTTGTTTTAAAAGGCTCACTCCGACGGCTGTGCTGGAAATAGAAGCACAAAGCCTAGAGTGACATATCAACTGCAACCAAGATGCACCAGAACCCAGGGGCTGTTACAGCAACAGGGGCCAAGGCTCAGAGAAGTTAAGCAGGTGATCCCAGGTCACTCAGCCAGGAGCACAGAGCCAGGAATCCTCTGGGTCTCGAGCTTGTTGCCTCCAGGACCCTGCAAAGGTTCTGTCCACCACGACCCGGCTGGCCTAGCCCCGCACCTTCCCCAGGGAAGCCCCCACCCTGGGCAGGAAGGACAGAAGGAGATGGCTGAACCAGCCGACCACTGCTGTCCCTTCCAGGCCTGCTCTGGGTGAGCCCCAGGGAGGGAGGAGCGGGAGTGGGGACCAGCCATCAGGATCCCGCTCCCTCCACCACCCCAGGCCCCAAGGACCTCTGACTGCCCTCACCTCTCCCCTCACTCCCATGGATGAAGCACCCAATGTGCCACGAGGCATGAACCTGAGCTGTGACATTGGGCAAGGAGCCCTCATTTACCCATCTGTAAGATGGGCATGGTGTCCACTCCCTCAGAGGGTCAGCTGAGAGAATCTGGGAGGTGGGAAGTCTTGGTGTCTGCAGAGGTCGCTGACGAGGACCGTGAGAGTGGAGAAGACGCTGCTGATGGCATCATGTGATGATGATGATGATGATGATGATGGCTTGAAGGAGGACCTGCTGGGTCTAGTGCCCAGGGTGCTACAGGTGCTGCCCGCTCCCTCCCCGGCTCGTATTCTATCAAATTCCCTCCCAGGGTCAGCTACTAAAGCATGAACTGCGGTGAGAAGCAGCTGTACCTGGAGCCCCCTCGCTCCCTCGGTGACAGCAGCAGCAGTCATCCAGCAATAAAAATGCAATGGCATGTTTAAACCACATCCCCGGGCTGTCACCAGCCCAGCTCACCCCACAGGCACGGAGCACCCCGGGGCCTCCCCTCCCGCCTCGGCCCCGCAGCCCCACGCGGCAAGGCCTCTGGCAGAGGCAGGACAAGCAGAGCAGACAGAGCACAAAACCCAATGTGCAAATTACTGCAAAGCAAGGTGATGAGCACAGACTTCCAGACCAGCCCTGCGGGGAAGGCAGCCCCATTTCGTCCAGCCCGGGCTCTGAGATGAATCACTGAGCAAGTGAAGACAGCAGAGTCTGCAGGAAAAGTCCTGCTGCCGACAAATGCAGACAGACTCCCAGGCCACCTCCTGAGGGAGCCCCGTGGATCCCCAAACATGGGGATGGGCTGGGAGTCTCAGGGGGAAGCAGGACAGAATGGGCGTTTTAAAACACACATTGACAACACGGATGAACCTCGAAAACATTATGACTCAGTGAGTAAGCCAGTCACAAAACGCCAAATATGTGTATACTTGGCTAGGATTCCACCCTTATGAGGTGCCCAGAGTGGTCAAATTCATGGAGACAGCAAGGAAATATGGGAGCCAGGGGCTGGGGGTGGGGAGGATGGGGAGCTGTGCGTTGGGTAGAGAGTTTCAGTTTAAGTTGGTAAAAAAGGTCTGGAGACGGATGGTGGTGATGGTTGCAAAACAACGGGAATGTATTTAATGCCACTGAACTGCACACATAAAAACGGTTCAAATGATGAATTTTGTTATGTATATTTTACCACAATAAACACACACACACACATTTATCCCCTTAGGACTCTACCTTAGGAAAATAGTCCCAAAGGTGGACAAAGTTTCAGGCACAAGGTGTTCACGGCAACACTTTTTATTACAGTAAAATGTGGACGGTGGGCCCTGGGAGAGGCGGCCAGCTGTCCCCTCTCCACCATGCCAGCAGTGAACTGCCAAAGTGGCTGCCCACAGGGTAAAGAGGAGTACTTGATTCCCAGGGGGCGGGCGGGCAGCCAGCCCTAGGGGGACGCCAACATCCAGCAGGAAAGGGGAACCCCCACACCCCACACACTAGAATCTGGTGCCACCAACACAGCAGCCCCAGGATGCAACCCAGTCATTGCTGGGGACGGGTTCAGCCTCACTCATGGGCCAACAGCTAATTTCAAACACAAAGACTAGTGCACAGCCTGGAAGCCCCCACCTATATTTAAGAAGACCACAGATTGAAAGCAGCACCCCAAACCTGTCTACCACGAGAACTAACACCTGAGGACACTGAGGGCCTCAGACAGACAGAAGGACCCTTTAGAGCAAGAAAACTCAGAGCGACTGGAGGGGCTATCGCATCTGTCAAAAAAGAATGAACTAGATCGGGAAACCAAACTCTGCATTGTGAAAGTATAAAAAGGGGCTGAATAGCAGCATGGAGCAGATGAAGATCAAATGAGTGACCTGGAGACTGAGACGAGAATTCTCCCAGATGGCGGCACAGAAACCCAGAGCTGGAGAGGATGAAAGTCAAGTGAAGGGAAATGGAGGAGGTAAGCTCCAACCGCCATCTAACAGGAGTTCCAAAGACAGACCCAGGAGAATACAGGAAATTAGCAAAATGAATAATTCCAGAAAGACACGAGCCCTCAGAGTGAGAGAACTGGGCACGTGCAAAGTAGCATTACGTAAAAAGACAAGATTTAGGCACAGAGTGGTGAAATTTAAGAACCCAAGGGAAGAAGGGAAAATGCCAAACTCCTCCAGGGAAAAAAGGACACAGACTGCCTGCAGTGGAACAGAAGTCAGAGTGATTGATGTGGACCTGAGAGCCAGGCGGCCTGGGTGTGGACAGCCTGGTGGTGGACGGCAGCCCCTCGTTCCCAGCTGCAGGGCCCCTCCTCACGCGGCCTCATTTTCCAGCCCACTCCGTTGTGTGGGAGACAGTACCTACCTCTCAGGGTTGACAGAAAGTTACATGGGTTGACATGTAAAGTCTTGACATGGAGAGCCCACTACATAAGACGTAGCTCTTACGATTATGAGAACATCAGGTGCACAAAGGTCACTGAAAGAACATCTCAGAGGAGCTTAGAGAGAAACAGTACAAACCTTCAATCTTCTACTCTGCCTTTAGGAAGGGAACAGGCATTTTCAGGCATGCAAGGACACAGAAAGTCATCACCCACAACCCCTCTTCGAAAGAACTACCAAAGGGTGTCCTCCAGGCACCATGAAAATGAATCCAGAGAACAGATGGGTGGTTGCCAGGGGCTGGGGGGAGGGGGAATGGGGAGTGACTGCTAACAGGCACAGGGCTTCCTCTTGGGGTGATGAAAATGTTCTAGAATTAGATAGTGGTGATGGTTGTACAACATTGTGAACGCACTGGAAGTCACAGAGTTGTACACTTTAAAACGGTTAAAATCATGAATTTTATGGTATTGAATTTGACCTCCACAACAATAAAAAAAAAAAAGGAATCCAAGAACAGGATGTGGACTACAAAAGCAGCAGTGAGAAAAATTTTAAATTTACTATTAAAACTCTCTACTGACTAACATTAAGTATTACAATTTGGAACTAAAATCCCAATTGGCCTCATCTTAAGTGGTGAAGAGGTTCGGGTGTGCGAGCAGTTAAGGCCCATTAAAGTCCTTGATTGGTTCAGGGAAACAATAGAAACACTGATTACATGGTGAGAGTCCAATCTGAGCTTAAATACATCTTGAAAAAATAAGTAATCACTAGAAAACAAAAATATATGATTTGAACCCACTGGGAACAGAGGGAAGGGGGCATTTGGGGTTGTCACAGTGATGGGCAGGTGTCTACTGTAATCTAGTATCCAGGGCCAAGAAGAGTGCCACATCCCAAAAGAAGTCCTGCCCAAAACGATAGCAGTGCCTCTACCGAGACCATAGCTGTAAGGACCAAGAAAACCCAATCAACCCAACAAAAGGCAGGAAGGGGGACAAAGAGTACAAGAAAGCATAGTGAATGCGAAACACAAAATAAAATGGCAAGAAACAGTCCAAGCAGGTCAGTGATCTCATTAAAAGTAAATAGGTTAACTTCCCCTAATCAATACTTCAATAAACAGATTTTTTTAATCTTTTTTTTTTTTTTTTACAAAAGATACAAAGATAAACAGCCAGGAAAGTTTAAAATAACAGGATGGGGAAAGCAATATCAAGCAAAAGACAAGCCAGAAACAGAAGGTGTTTATCAGACAAAATGGAATTTGAGGTGGGAAGGACTCAAAAGACTGGACTGGAAATTTCGTATTAACACAAGACACAAGGGGCACCCAGAATACCACCGTTGTGGCGTTTTATGAACTTTACAACACAACTTCCAAGTACGTAATGCAAAACTGACAATAAATAAAGAGGAAACTGACAAACCCATAATCATAGAGGTGACTTCAACACTTTTATTTCAGATTCAGGAGGCAAAAAATAATATGGGAGATTTGCACATCTCACCTATATATAAGTTTACCCAATAATACTTATTTTATTAAATACTTAAGTTCCATTCCAGGTTCTATTTTAAGTTTTGCATATATTAAGTAATTTAATCCTCATACCATGCTATTAAGTCAGCACAACTATGATGCCCATATCACACATAATGGAAATGATGCCCAGTGGCCTGCCCACCATTATGCAGCCCATAGGAGGCAGGCTGGGACCCAAGTCCAGGCTGACCCAGAGTCTGCTCCCAATCCCAAACTTATGCTCTCTCTCATGGGACCCAACAGAGACAGCACAGTCTTTTCCATGCACACCCAGCTCTCCACAGTGGAAATCTCAGTACAATCCTAAAGGGGAAATTATTCAGAAATTCATTGTACATTAACTGAGTCCAATGCAACGAGAATAGGAATTAACAATGAAAGAAAACTGCCACTCCAAGCTATATACTCAGAAAACTTTAAAAATCCTTTTTTTCATATGTAACTGCTGGCTTAAGAGAACATGACAAATAGAAATTCCAAACTATTTAGAAATAAATTTGAACTGGAGCACCTATTGGGTTTGATCAAAATAGAACTTAACTCTTAGTCAAACCCTTAGTAGTTCTTAGTAAATGAGGGACCAAAAGAAACTACTCTAACCTGATAAAGGATGTCTAGAAGCCAACAGCAAGCGTCATACTGAATTGTGAAACTTCAAAATATTCTACGCCTACCAATACTTAGCATTGTCCTGAACAATGTGATAACACCTGAAAAATAAATAAGGAAGTGTTGAAAAGGAAGAGACAAAATTGACCTGATCTGGAGAAAAAAGGAGATCTACCTATAAGCTCCAAGAGAATCAACTAGTAAACGATTAGAACTCATATGAGAGTTCAGCAAAACTCTTGGCTATAAAATCAGTACGCAGGAATCAATACCTTTTGTGGAAGCCAACACTCCCAACTAGAAAATGGAATCCAAAAGAAAGCTCATTCATATTAGAGAAAAAAAGTCTATAAAACCCTGGGGATAAACCTAATAAGAAATGTGCAACACCTGTATGAAGAAAAATGTAAAACATCCCTAAAAGCATCAAAAAGATTCCAAATAAACAGAGAGATACACTCTGTCCCTGGATAGTAACTATAAGTATTTGAAGATGACACCTGTTGCTTTATTAATCCATATATTCAAAACATCCAGTGACAGACACACCTTTTTATTTACAACTACCGACACTGGTGGGTGACAAGTAGCTAATGATTGTTTATAAGAATTGCTTTCATTTTCCGAGCATTCATTTACTTAATCAAATGATGGAAAGTCTTAAGCAGGGTAAAATGGTCTGAACCATATGGACAGACTCTGAGAATTCAGAAGAAAAAATTAATGAAATAGCAGAAGAGAGTTCAAATAGACCATGAGACTAAAATTAAAATCTAGGGCCGCAAAGACACCAAAGGGCACAACAGAGAGAGAAGAGCCAGCAGCCATTGGAAGAGCAGTAATGGAGCGATATTGGACCAAGCAAATGGTGGTGCCAGGCTGCAAGTAATCGGTGATCTGAAGTCCCGTGGACACACACGCCATGGGAGGTACGGCCAAGACTGCAAGCACATCCCGGATTAAAGTGAGGCAACAGGGAAGCACATGCCAGAACACCCAACAGACAACCAGCAAGGCGGGAGTCCCAAAACGAAAACACATTTTTAAAAGAATTCGATTTCAAAGTCATCCTGAAAAAACTAACACCTTTGTTGGACATGCTTACGTTTGTGTTACAGTTTGGTGTTTTTATTTGGAATTGGATATGAAGGTAGGGCTGCCTAAAATCCCAGCGCTCACAGATTCCCAGGGTCTCCCTGCAACCTTGTTATACTCATTATCTACACCCAGTAACTCTGCAAACAGCCAGAGACCCCAGCCTTCAGCAACAGCATCTTAAAGAATGCACACAAGCAGCAAATGCACGTGAGAACAACAGCACGCACATCGATTGAGTCCCAGAGCACAGTATACTGCTCTTTCAAAGGTTTCATTCTTGGACTTAGTAAGTGTTGTATCAGAGGGGAGTGCCTTCGTTAACCGTGTTTGCTATGATCTATTTGGATACATAAATTCAAATAATATTTTTAGTAACAACTACGATCTGCTAGAATGGCATATATCAAGTAGGTAATATGAAAAGACTCATAGTAACTAGGGAAATGGAATTCAAATAACAACAGAGTACCATGTATTAGCCATCAGATGGGCAAAAATCAAAAGGCTGATAATAACAAGTGCCGACAAGAGCATGAGGAAGTAGGTCCTCTTCTTACCCTGCTGGGTGGAGCTGCAAATTAGTTCAGCTTTCCGGAGGGCAATTTGACAGAAGCTATTTAAAAATTTAGGGGCTGGCCCGGTGGCGCAGTGGTTAAGTTCACACATTCCACTTCGGCAGCCCAGGGCTCGCCTGTTCAGATCCCAGGTACAGACACGGCACCACTTGGCAAGCTATGCTGTGGTAGGCATCCCACATATAAAGTAGAGGAAGATGGGGACGGATGTTAGCTCAGGGCCAGTCTTCCTCAGCAAAAAGAGGAGGATTGGTAGCAGATGTTAGCTCAGGGCTAATCTTCCTCAAAAAAAAAAAATTTAACTATGCATGCCATTCAGCCAACCACTTCCACACCATGGAATCTATCTAGATAAATATTCACAGGCATGGGTAAGAATTTTAATCACAGTATGGTTTGTAATTGTGAAAAATCAGAAATGACCCAAATATCTATTCACAGGGGAACATGTTATGAGCTTCGATTTAAAATGTGGTGAATTTATATGAAATAGCACAGTGAGCTCACCAAGGCATATTGCTGAGTGAAAATAAGCAAGGTACAGTATAATATGTGTAGTCAGCACTATTTATATATTCAAAACACACAAAGCAAAACTCTGTATTCCATTTTGTGTATACATCAATGTAAACACAGGGAATGTTCTGGAAGGATATGGAGCAACCTGATTTCAATCTTCCCTTGAAGGAGAGAAAGGGGACTTTTATTTCTTTTAATTATTTCTTAAATCTTTTTTTTAATTTAATTTTATTTTTTGCAGGAAAAGATTTGTCCTGAGCTAACATCTGTTGCCAATCTTCCTTTTTTTCTCTTTTCCTCCCCAAAGCCCCAGTGCATGGTTGTATACCCTAGTCGTAAGTCCTAGCCCTTCCATGTGGGCCGCCCCCCGGCATGGGGACTGACAGACAAGTCATGTGGTTCAGCGACCTGGGAGCACGCCAAATTTTAACCACTAGGCCATCAGGGTCGGTTCCTCAAATCCTTGTCAATGTGATGTATTTGTATATTATTTGTGACACTTAAAGAAATAGAAGGGGCCAGCCCGGTGGCGCAGCAGTTAAGTTTGAACGTTCTGCTTCTCGGCGGCCCGGGGTTCGCTGGTTTGGATCTTGGGTGCGGACATGGCACCGCTTGGCATGCCATGCTGTGGTAGGCATCCCATGTATAAAGTAGAGGAAGATGGGCATGATGTTAGCTCAGGGCCAGGCTTCCTCAGCAAAAAGAGGAGGATTGGCAGCAGTTAGCTCAGGGCTAATCTTCCTCAAAAAAAAAAGAAAAAGAAAAAGAAATAGAAGTGTGCAGGTTGAAGACAAAGACAAACAAATAGTATTCAACCATGTGAAGAGGGAGTCTGTGAAGACAAGAGGCTGGAACTGTGCATGGCCATTCTCTGCATGGTCAGGCTCCTGGCAATGTTTATCCACTTTCTGTGCTTTTTGGTATGTCCTAATTTTTCCATGATGCCTATGTAGTGCTCTTACAATCAGAAAATTTTGGGAAAGGTTTTCATGTGCAGATGGCCAGTGCCCCACAGCTCCTACATTCTGGGAATTGAGTCAGGTCCAGATGGAGCCCCGGAATGTGCATCTGGCAAGACCCCCACTGCCTCTGTCAGGGGGGCCCCCTTCGACTCACCATTCCTGCGGCCTGAGTCACCCACCTCGGGGACTTACTTTGTGAGGCCCTTCAGCCATATATGTCCCTCTCCAGGCCCCAGGTGGCCCCTCACCCCCAGCCCTCTCTCTGTCCTTGGGCTAGAACTTCCCGGCACCGCCAAGTGCTTGCAAGAGGACAAGCTGAGGGCCTGGGATTCGGGGACTGAACTGCAGACCCCCAAGGCCGCGAGGATTGGGTGCCCCCAAAAAGTCCTGCCGCCCTGGGATGGGTGGACAAATCCAAGAAGCTCAGACCAAGGGAAAGCAGGGGCGCAGGTTCCTCAGCAAACACCCGCCAGCATCTCCTTCCCCGGGTGGGGCAGACACAGGGGATCCTTTCCCAGCTCCTGAACTGAAACAAGGTGGCCGCCTGGCTCCCTGCCCTCGCCGCCCCGCCAGCCTCAGACGTGCACGCTGCCCACTGCAGGCTCCGCCTGGCCGCCATGGCTGGGCTGCCCCACCCCCACCCTGCTGTAGTCCCCCCACAGCCTGGAGCACCCCAACCATGTCAGGACTTGCCTCTGAGGCAAGTGAATGTACTTTGGTTATAAAGGGCCACCAGCCTGTAACAGCCAGGGTTCTGTGGCCCATGTGGTTGGAAGACAAGGACCTCAACATGTCACTGTGAAAACCAGGAGGGAAGACAGCTGATGTCCAAGAACCAGAGCCTGTGGTCCACCTTCCCTGGGAAGGGCTTTGGGCCAGGGGCCCCTGCCTCTGGGTCAGAGGATGGGAGCAGGTCAGGGGGAGCGAATTCCCCCAACCCCGGCAATGAGAGACTGCATATATATGCCACCTTCTGTGCCCATCCCCCTGCTCTACATGCTAACTCCCCCACTGACCCCCTGACCAGCCAAACAGCAGAACCCAGAGGTCCCAGCTGCTGAGTCCCACGGGACAGGGCCCTGCCGGGGTCTCTCTGCTCCACTCAACAGTCCAGTCTCTGCCTTGTCCACATTTGGACAATTCAGGATTCGACCCCAAGGACCCAGAGCCTAGATCTTCCTGGAGAAATTGGGGGGCACCTCCTACGATGCAGCCCAGGCCCCATCATAACAGCTTAGCAGCCACATCAGCAGGGGGCCCTCACTGCCCTCGGGTTCAGTCCAGCCTCTGTGACGGAGCCCACATCTGACCGCTGCAGCCTCCTCGGCTCCTGTGCAGCCCCCGCAGGCTCCCGCCTCGATGACGGGCCCCCTGCCCCACACACTGAGCTTGCCAGCCGGCCTTGCCCTCCACCTCACTGCCTGTCTCTGAAGTCGCCCTGACCGGGTACCAGCAAGCATCAGGCATCAAGGCCTGTATCAAGGATGTGACTGTGAGCTCCCCAAACACTGGCCTCATCTCTGCTTCCTATGAGTCCCAGCCCCAGGGAGGGGCTCAGAGAATGCTGCTGAGTGAACCTGGGATCCAGCCCTGCCCTCTGACTCCAGACTCACCGTTCCCACCTTGGGGTTGCGTGTATACCCTTTCCCTCCTGGATGGCACCAACTTCCCTTCCTCCCACAGCCCTCGCATCCTTCTCAGGGGAGCTCAGGGTCCCTCGCCTAGGAGCTCCTCAGGCAGGCACGGGACACCCCTCGCAGAGGGCAGGAGGCACAGTCCACCCCGACAAGCCTGGCCCCGGGCCCAGCAGGCTGGCAGGACCACCAGGGCTGGGCAGGTCTCCCCCTGGCCAGTGCCTGCTCCATAAGCCCACTCATAGCCTGGGGCTCAAGAGAGGCCCCCTGGAGCAGAGCCCTGGAGACCACACAGGGACAGCAATGGTGGCTGCACCCATGTCCCAGCCCTGCCTAGGACCACACACATCATCTCACGCAGTCCTCACCCACCCTGAAGGGGTCAAGCAGCAAGGAGAGGCCTGGACAGGCTTTGTACCTGGTGTGAGGCCACAGAGCCAGGAAGAGAAGAAGCTGCTGGAAACTAGTCCAGGTGTGGCTCATTGCTAAGCCCAGATAAGGCCAGGTGCAGAGGTCTCCTGAAAAGAGAAGCCAGGAAAGCCTGGCCAGGGGGTGGACCAGCATGTAAGGGAAGCCTCCTGCATGACCCACAGCACCGCCCCTGGAGGAAACAGGTGTCACATTCATGTCACAAGGCGCAAACTGAGGCTCACAGGGCTGGAGGGCCAGTGCAGGTCACACAGCCAAGGGGCAGACTCAGAAGGCCCGGAAGGCAGGACCGCTGGCCTAGAGCCCCCATTCACTCTGGTGAGCAAGGAAGGAGGAAGAGAAGAAAGGCCAGGGTGAAGAAAGGAGAGGATGGCAGACTGTGTGCCCTGGGTCAGGCTCCAGCCCAGGCCTCTCTGAGGACACCTGTCACAGAAGGGCCGGCAAGCATCCTGCTGTAGGCAGCTGGGGGAGGCGGTGTCGGGCAGGGTCTGGAAGATGGCCACTGTCGCCAATGCAGAGCTGTAGGCTTGGCTTGTTTTGGGGGGATGTGCTCCAAACTCCAGCTTTCCCCTGCTCTCACCTCTCCAGCTGCCCGGAGCACTGTGGCCTCTTTAAGCACCTCCCCAAATTACCACTGGGTATCTGGCCTCTGGCTTCCATGCTGGGCACCCCTGGGTGGGGCAGGACAGCTGAGCTGAGCCTGAGCAGCTCCATGAACTGCAGGGAGGGGCGGCTCAGGGGCTCCCTTGCCATGGCGATGCCTCCCTCCCCCCGAACCCCAAGTGAAGTGGGCAAGGTGCCCACAGCACAGCTGGGATCAACACAGCGCTGGACATGCCCACCAGTGGCCCCAGCCAGGCAGGGCTGGAGGGGGACAGACCTCCAGTCTCCCCCGCAGTGTTACCTCAGGACCTCAGGAGCAGGTAGAACAGAAAGAGCCCAGATTTGGGGCCACCAGACCTGGGTTCCCACCCCAGCTCTGTTCCCCTGAGTCCCCGTTTCCTCCTCTGTAGGTAGTCCTGAGAAATGAACGCGCTAGGGCTCATGATGCACCTGGCACAAGACACATGCTCGGGAAAAACAAGGCTTCCGCCTCTTCTCCAGAGAGATGAGTGTCAGGCCACTGTCATGGCCACATCTTACCGGACACTGTGTTTCAGGCAGACCTGAATCAGACACAGGTCCACTGCCAGGGACACTGGCCACCTTGTTGGACGGGGATGACACAGAGAGCAGAAACTGACCACAGCGGGCAGACCAGACGGAGGCTTGGGGAGCCGGGGGCAGACCTGCCACACCAGAGCCACCTGCAAACATCAGAACACGTTGGGTCCAGACCACTCACTTCAGAGATGGAAAAACCAGAGCTCAGGGAGAGGGTGACTTGCCCGAGGTGAGAGTGCATTGTGCACTTAGAAATGTGTGAAGAGGCTAGATCTCCTCTTAAGTGTTCTCACCACAATAAAATAAAGACGGAAAAGAATTTAAGAATTTTTAGTGGTTCCCCAGGTCCCTGCCTCATCCCCGCTGAGGCTTCCCTCCCCCGCCTACCCACAACGACTCCCAAAGCACAGCCTCCAGCACAGCCCTCTCCCCCTGGATGGCTCGCCCAGGAGGGCCCTGGGCATCCCACACTGCACCGTCAGGCTGACTTCGCCACCATCCCCTGCTCCTCCCCAACTCCCCGTCTCAAGGATGCCCTCCCGTCTCTAGGCCCAGAGGAGGCCTTCACCCTGACCCTCCCTTCTCTCACTCCAATATGCAGAGTCCAGCCTCCACGCTCCTGCCCTGGCCCTCAGGAGGGCCCTCCTCACTTCCTCCACTGGCTGCACCATCGGCCTCTCCATCCCACCTGCCACCAGGATGATCCCCGAGAAGAGCAAATCTCATCACATCGCCCCAGCCTCAAATCCCTCCCAGCCCTTCTCTACCATCAGATTGAGGTCCAGCTCCTGTCCTGGGGACACCCACTCACCTCTCCAATGTCCAGCCTCATCTCCTACCAGATCTCCCCTCATGCCAGAGCTCCAGCAAACCACCAGGCACTCCCTGCACATCCCATGCAGCTTCCCTCCTCTGCCTAGAATGCCATCCCCCACCACCATCTTCCATCCTCAATCTTAGACAACCTGGTCAACTCCTATTCACACTTCAAAACCTCAACTCAAGCGTCCTCCAGGAAGTCTTCCCTGACTTCACTAGAGAGCCAAGCTTTCCCCTTGGTGTACGCTGTTTCTATGATAACTTCTCATTGACTCCATAAACTGTAATTATTTGTTTCCACATCTATCCTCCCTCCCCCACCAGGGAGCATGTTGAGGGAAGGAATTATACCAGAGTCATTCGGGAATGCCCTGCGTTTAGCACAGAGCCTGCCTTGCTGCGAGCTCTCAAGATATGTTTGTTGAGAGTATAACTGAATGACTAAATGAATAAATATGCTGTAGCGCTGGACACCCGCCACCTCCTCCTCCCCTCCCCTCCCCTCCGCCTTTCTCACGTTGTGCTCAGCCCGCCCAGGCCAGGACCCTCACCTCCTGCGTCACTCAGGGCAAAGGCTGCTGCCCCCTTCCCTGGGCCCCCCGGCCCCCTCCCAGCCCTCTTAGCCCATCCATCTGCTTGACTAACGAACAGAACAACCTCTGCTCCTTCTCCAGTGACGAGCCTGCCTTCAACTGCTTGGAAGAGCACAGCACCTGCTCACATATCAATTAAAATTATAATTAGGTGGTGAGAGTATATAATTAAAATAACACATTCCATCTCCTTCATTTATTGCTGCCGCGGCTGTCAAAGTGAAGTGAACCCGGTCTCCAGAGTTGGGTGGGGGCAGCGATCACGCATGTCTCTGAACACACCACGCCTCCCTTTCTGGTGTCTATTCTGGCACGGCAGGCAGATTCCCTACATGCCCAAGTGAGAAGCGTTTTGTGTCACTTGCTTGGTCCTTGCACACTCCCCACACCTCTTTATGAATGGTTCATGTCACGTGTCAGACTTCTTCAGGCCTCCACACCTTTGTACATGGAGTACTATCTGCCTAGAATACCCTTCTCCTACTGTATTCATAAGGAACTCCTATTCATCCTTCAAAACCCAATTCTGATTTTCACTTGTGCTGGGTTAATGGGGACACAGTGGGGGAAGGATACAGTTCCTACTTCAAGGCACACACAGTACTGGGCATCATGCTCCCCATGTTCCAGAGAAGTAAACTGATCCTGCGCTGTGGCTGGGAGGCGGAGGATGTAGTCAGGTCTGCAGAGCTCTCGGTCCCTCCACACTGTGGTGGCTGCAAGGACGCCTCTTCCAGAACACAGGCCTGTTAAATCCACTACCATCCCCAGGCCAGCCAGTGACACCAGCTAAATGCATCCAGTGGCGTGTCCTGCTAACCAGAACGGGAGTGTGGCTCAGGAGGGGCGGTGTGCTACCCATAGTGCTTTGCAGAGATTTCCCCAGCCAGGAGCTGCGCCCAGCCCCCAGCACACCCTGCCACAGTCCTGATGCAGCCTTGTTCTGGCAGAGCATGGGGACATCACTCCTTGCCTTTTTAAAAATTAAACTCACTCAGACTTCCGTTGCTGTAACCATTAGAACCTGAGCGTGTTAGCTAGTCAGTTCACCAAGCTGATTTGCGGGCAGCCGGGGCCTGCCTCGTCCCCGTGCCTCCTTCAGGACGCCAAGGCAGGGGGACACTTGGTTATGAAGTGCCGGCCGGGTGCAGGGCCCTCCACAGAGCATCTTACCCGAGCTGCCTCGGAGTCTCCAAAAATGGGTTTTGCACAGCAGTAATGACACAGAATGTCATTAGGTGCTCTGCCAAAGAAAGTTCCCTGTTCAACGGAGCCTGCGGATGCTGAGTTCACAAAAGTTAACGGGCTTCTGTACTGCAGGATCTCCCAGAGCCTTAAATAGGCCAGCGTGCACAGCGACGTCTCCAAGAGAAGCATCTAGCAAGGCCACACGCATGCAAGCACAGAGCCTGTTCCTCCTACAACATTTTGTAGAATAAGTTGTGCACAACTCCATTTGGGACATGGTGTTACTTCATTTCATTCCTCACCAGCCCCCGGAAGTAGCTGTGGCCGTCCCCAACTTAGAAATAACGACCCAGGCTCACGAGGTCTCTCCCACCCCCTGCTGTATGCCCAGCACCTTGCAGGCCCTCGACACACGAGTGGGAACTGCATGAAGAGATGCCAAGTGGATGGCACACAGTGAGGAGCTAGGACAGCCCTCTGGAACTATCTGACTCCCAACTGCTTGCATTTCTCTGGTCACTTCTCCAAAGACAACAGGAGGGCCCCTCCCCACCCTGTGCTCCCTGGGGGGATGTGAAGATAAGCTGGGACAGGTTGTACAGACACTCAGCCCAGGGCAAACCCTTAGGGGGGCCTCCCAGGTTTGGCTGGGCTGGAGCCTTACCAGCCAGCAAAGGGACCAGAAACCAGCAGTCACATGACCATCGCATCTACTGATCACAGATGTAGGCCCTGGTTGGAGGCAGGAAGGCAGCAGTGGCTGTGCCCCTTTCTGAAGCCTGCGCTGGTCACAAGCAAGTTCAGGTCGCCCTCCTAGGAGTTTGATCATTGGACTTATTAGTCCAACGTTGTGTCTCAGAGGGAGATTTTTTTCATCGTGTTTACAATAAAATGTACACATGCACACAGAGAAAACACTCATGGGGATGCAGATACTAAAGGTTAGCCTCCACTGTAATCCCTAGCCCCAGGCCAAGGCATCGGAAAGGGTCTGGCGACTGAAGGAGAGGACTGTGACACCTCAGAGACAGGAGGGCAGGGAGCGAGGGCCTCCAGGAATGTGGGCATTCCTGAGGCAGAGTCACAGCACATGGAGCCTGCTGGCTGGGGGCCTCTTCTGGAACCCAGGCAGGAGGTGGAGAAGAAACCCGAGAGTGTGGCCACAGCCTGGCCTCTCCACTGGGACAACTAGGGCTGCTTCCCGCCCACACCGGCTCCACACCTTCCAGATCTGGACCTGCTGCCCCCACCGTCCCCTGGGCACCTGGAGCCCTGTGATGTCCCGTGCCCAGTCCAGCGCCAGGGCTGGCTTTCATAACAGGTACTAAACCGCAATGATTCGGTGACAAACCTCATTTGCCGGGAGGAAACATGCAAAGTCCTAACCAGGCCTGGCTCCATGGGAGCATGGCTATAAATCGTTTCTGACAGTTGTTTTACTTCATGTGAGCGTTGCCCATTCCCCTGCACACATTGTAGCAAGCCCCTGACCCACACAGCCTGGCTGACGGCCTGGCCCACCCCATCGGACTAACTGATCGATCAACAAACAGACTGATCACAAGCACAGCCAGCAAGAATGCAGCCCAGCCCGTGCAAGAGAGGTCTCCGGGAGCCCACCTTCCCCTCCGTCCTGAGTGTGGGCAGGACAGGACCAGAGGCTGCCTCAGAGTGTGGCAGGAACTGGGACCCTCTGACCCCTGACCTGTGTATCAAGAAGCCTGTGGCCAGGGCAGCCCCCCAGGGTCATTGTCCTGTGAGAAGTAGGCAGCTCTCAGCCACAGCTGGGCCCCAGCTATGCCACCACAGAAGCCCCTGTCTGGGGGAAACCCTGACCCACCTTTGAGACCCTCCCTGGAGCTGTAAAGGTGACCAGGGCTGTCCTGAACTAAGGGGGCTCCCCAGCAGTCGGGGAGGCCCAGGGCAGCCCTGAAAACAGCATGGTGAGGACAACAGAGGAATCCACGAGGACAGGTGGAACTGCTCCTGGTCGTGGCCACGCAGTTAGAGTTCTGAATGACCAGTGCATTTACTCATTCATCTTATTCTGCTGACAGCCTTTCTCTTTCCCTTTGGGAGCTTTTTCTTCCAGTTCCATGCAGTCTTGGGGATGAATGAGGGACATGGCTGGTCAACGAAGATACTCCCATCCCTGGTAGCATTGATTGGTTGCTGGATGGGCAGATGACTCAGGCTGAGCCAATCAGGATGCCCTCATCCCTGATAGCACTGATTGGTCATGGATGCACACATGACCCCAGCTGAGCCAATCAGAGTCCTCTGCACTGCTCTCACTTGGAGTGAATAGGGATCCATCTCTTTCCCCTGGCATTTTTGCCAAGCAGAAAGAGAGACTGACATATGGAAGAAGGCTGGCAAGAGAATAAAGTCAGGCAGAGCCAGAGTCCACTTCAAAACCCAGGATCCAGCCTCTCCTGAGTCCCCTTTTGGGGAAGTCCATGATGAGCTCAATCCTTGTCCTGCACAACTGAAGGAGCCCTGTCTGGCATCCATTTAGGAAGCTCGCTGCTCCCTCCCATGTCACAGGGCCACCTGCCATCAGAACCCCACGATGACACCCACCCCAACAGCCACGGGGTGCCTCCCCTGCTCTTCTTCGCCAAGCTCAGCCCAACCTTTAAAGGCCAGTATAACAGGCCCCCTTCTCCAGGCCCCTTGAGGCCCTGGCTGGCCCCAGGACCACCTGTACCTACCTTTCCACTCTGTCCTACTCCTCTGTTACTCTGTCACCTTGCCCTCCCCCTCCTCCTCTCACCTGTGCCCGGAACTCTGAGGCCAGGGCAGTCACCTCTGCATTCCTCGTAGAGCCCAGCACATAGTAGGTACTTGCTGCCCTGATGTGTGTCTGGGATGCAGATGGGGCCACCTTCTCTGAGCACCTCCTAGCAACCTGTGTGCATTTAAATTCACAAAACATCCTGGGTGCCAGGTGCCATGTTCATCCCCATTTTACAGATGAGGAAAGTGGACCTCAAGGAGCTTAAGGAAGTTACTCAAGGTCAAAAGCTGGTATGTGGCAGAGCTGGGGTCCAAACCCAGCTGGTCTACCTCCAGGTGCTGTCTCTCACCCCCTCTCTCCCTTAGATGGTGAGCTCCATGCACCTGCCGTGTCCACCACCCACCCTGGCACCCAAAACGACACCTGCCCAGACGAGACTCCAGTGACCGTCTGCGGGAGTGAACAGATGCCCCAGCAGTACTGCAACTGGGCACCTCCTAGGAGCCCCCCAGGAGTCCTGCCCTGCAGAGAAGAGCCCCCTGGGAGGAACTGCAGGGGAAGGCAGGGGAGGAGGAGCTGCAGAGGCTGGCAGAGGCCCGCCCGGGCACACAGAGCCCTGCACAGGAGGGCTGGGCGGGCACTCCCCTGCCCTTGGGGATGGATTCGGGGATTACCCAGCACTGGCTGCAGCCGCAGTAATTAACCTGCAGCTCCCAGGAGTGTGCAGTTCCCGTGGCACCCCGCTGCCAGGGCGGGCAAGCAGAACTGCAGCTGCAAGAGGCACGTCGGGGAAGAAGTTGGGCTGGGGAAGGGGGCCCCCCCGAGCTGGCCTCAGGGGCACCCTGGCAGGCAGTGATGAGGACAGCCACACCTCACTGAGAAACCCATGGCAACAAAAGGGAGTGAGTAGAGGAGGAGGAGGAAGGCTGGGAGGCAGCAGACTGGAGGTGACCTCAGGAGGGAGGTGTCGAGGAGCCACTGGGGGTCTCTTGGGAAGACACAGGACGGTGTCCTGAGCTGGAGTCTAGCGAGGAGGTCAGAGGTATTCGGTGGTTCATGCAAGCTGCACCGACTGGGCATCTGCTGTGTGTCGGGCACTGTGCCAGATATGGGGGACCCAAAAGACAGCAACCCTGCCCGCCTAAAGCTTCCACTTGGGATGGGCATAGACAAACAATAATAAGGTCAATTGTGTAGGTGAATGGCACATTAGAAGGAGATGAGATCCGTGGAGAAAAACAGGGCAAGGTCAGGAGTGCCAGGGATGGGACGGGGAACAGGGTGAAATTCCCAACAGAGGGTCGGGGGGAGCTCTTAGAGGTGGTGATGTTCTGAGCAGAGGCTGCGGGAGGTGATAGGGAGCCTCACACATATTTTGAGGGAGAGTGCCCCCTGCAGCCATCAGAAGGCTCTGGGGACATGGGTCGAGAGGTGGAATGGAAACCACACTTAAACGATCTGCATGGATCACTTGATAAAAATAAAAATTAGAGAGGGAGGGAGGAAGGCAAGGAGGGAAGGAGGAAGGAAAAAAAGAACGGCTAAGAACTCTCTGACCCCTGAAGCTTCTAAGGCAGCCAGGGCCTGCAGGGGCTGAAGAGCAGAGCAGCTGGGGTGAGGACTGGAGGCTGCCTGGAGGAGGTGGCCCTGGAGGAATGCATGGAGGATGCCCATGGAGGAAGAGCAAGGCCAGCATTCTCTGCCTCCCCCGAGCCCACCCCAGCTCAGGCCCCTCACAGCTGAGGACTACAGGTGGCCCCCTCCGCCCCCCTCAAATCTGGGCCTCTCCCATCCACACCCTATAGCAAACAAAACCAGTCCAGCTCCTCCAACCCTCTAAACTCTCGGGGGCCTCCCAGACTCCCCCTCAGGCTCGGCAAGCTCCCCACTCCCCACCTCACCCTCCTGCCTTAACTTCCTCCAGGGCCCCTGCCCTGTGGCCTCTCTGCCTTTGCATATGCTGTTCCCCATCCCTTCCCTGGCAAAGTCTTCTTTATCCTTCAGTCCTCACCTATGATGTCACCTCCACCAGGGACCCTGATCCCCCAGGTCCATCTTTCAACATGAGCCCCTGAAAGACAAGAATAAGGGGAGCTGGGTGCTCTCAGGATAGAGAGTAAATCCCATTGCTGACCCACAGATCCCAGCAGATGTGCTGACGGATCCCCAGGGCCTCCACTGCCCGACTGAACAAGAAGGAGGACAGCAGAGAAGCCTGGCTGATGCCCCAGGCCAGCCACATCCCCACCAGCAGCCAGGAGCTCTGGGTGCTCACACTGCCCCCCACCCTTCCCCCGACACATTTCCAGAAGGGCCTGCTCAGGGTAACACTCAACCAGAGAGGTGGCATTTCTGCAGCCAGAGATGGTGGGCAGCCTTCCCTCAGCCTGAGCATCCCCATTCTTACAGTTTCCAGAGCCAGGATCCCTTACTTTAAACACCAGACATACTGTAAGAGACCACGTGTCACAAAACCTCAGTCGCATGTCACAACATGCGGTCCCTCCCTGTGGGCCGGGCGTTTACATCCGTGGAAGAGGTGCCTCCAGCAGTGGGGCAGCACCCATCTTCTGGGCTGAGGTCCGGAGCTGGGTCTGGCTTCAAAGGTGTGGGTCCGGGGTTCTCTATCAGAGGGTCCAGCCCAGAGACTTCCGAGTCTGCAGCTCTCATTCCCAGGAGTCGATATGGAGGTTTGGACCCCAGGGTTTTGTCATGGAACATCTTAGCCTGGGATGCTATGCCGGGGTTTCTGAGTCTTTAAGGTACTAATTCTAGATCTGTCGTGAGGTGGGAGGGGCTCCTGGGCTTGAGGGTCTATGCTGGGAGGGCTTGTAAGGAAGAGCCACTCTGGGCCTTTCCAAGAGAGGGGCTGGTGTGGGCGAGGGGCAGCTGGCCTCCGGAGCCTTGCCCACCCCTGCTGACCCCTGAACTCTTGAGGAGATTCTGGCCTTTTCCCCACACTACTGTGAAGAGACCCTTAGTCGACGTGGCTCCAAACACAGTGCCCGTGGACTCCAGGAGCAGGGACAAGAAGGGAGCACTGGAGAAGGAAAGGTGGCACTGCCCTCCCACTGGAGGTCACATCCCCCTGCGACTTCAGGAGAGGCACCACTACACACACTGCCACAGCCAGCATTAGAAACAGAGAGGGCGGCAACTCACAAAGGCCACACAGCACTGCCAGACCAGCCAGGTCCTGATCCCAGGGAGGTCTCAGCCCCAGGCCAGGGGAACCAAGGAGGCCAAATCCCACACACCCCGTCCCCTGGGTCCCCCACCAATGGCCATCAATCCAGGGGTCTTTTCTGGGCACTCGACTGGCCTGACTGGGGCAGCCCCACTCAGTTAAGAAGTCGACTGAGCCAAGGCTGGCCCTAATCGATACCCAAGGAGGGCCTGAGACAGGGCCAGGCCCCCAGGACCGAGAGGGGTGGGCAGGGCGGAGGGATGCCCCAGGTCTGGAGCCCAGGAGATGTGGCCTGGCCCAGCCTACCCTCCAGGAAGCCCTGGGGAGCCACGCTGCTTCCATGCCAGGGACATCCTGAGCCAGACGGCAGCGTACCCGCCTCAGGGTCAGCGAGCAGCAGCAGAGGGTAGGCCCTGCGCTCTGTGAGCCCTGCCCAGCGGCCCCATCAGAGGGAGCGCTGACCACTGGACCGGTTCTCCTTGAGAATCACATATATAAATGTTTCTCAGGAGGGCACCAGCCCTTTCAGGATAAAGGTCATGACTCTCCTTGCTGTGTATCACCAAGTTCAAGGCCAGGCGCACAGTAGGCACTCAAGAAATGAACAAATGAATGAATGAACATTCTCCTCCTCAGGATCAACAGAAGAATTTACACGCACACGAATGTTCTCTGCCGTGGTCAGAGCAACGCTGAGAGCTCTGTACGTCCCTTGTGCTCTCACAATCCTCTTCTGGAGGCTGGAAATGCTCAGCATTCCATCCAGGAATTTGCGCTAGGTTTTCGGCACACATTTATTTGCCTTCTTCTCACATAAGAGAACCTCCCGATCCTCATCTGAAGCTACCTCATAGCTAGTTTTCTGAATTTCTATATATAAAATAAATCATTTAACAAAAAAAAATCTGTATCTACAGTGTACAGAACAAAGGGAGATTTCAAAGCCCATTAACTCACAGAGATGGTATGTTACTGGGAGAATATGGGCTGTATAATTAAAACAATTTAAATCCGATTATAAAAAGACAGTCGGCTTTACCGCCTGCCACCATCTCACTAATGGAAAGAAAAACCAATATCTTGAGTTTTTTTTTAAATTACTGTGAAATTATGAATTAGAACGTGCACATACCACCACTCTGCTGCTTCACATTACTGATAAGATGAGATAAAACGTTCCTTGCAGAGAGATATTCTTACAGAGAATGTAAGCCCGCTCAGCTCGGAGCTCGCTGGGTATACGCGGCATCTGGTGGCTGAGGTCCCCCGCCCGAGTCGGAAAAGGAGGTGGTCCCCACATCAGCCAATGTGAGGGAGGTCTTTTCTGGAGACCCCAGTCTCTGAGTTAGCAATGGCTGGTCCCCCTTGTCCTCTCTCTACTCAACTCCAGAGCAGAGTGTCTTGGGAGGGACAACCAAGGGGCCTGGGACAGGGGGCTGGACCAAATGATGGTCCATGGCCCAGACAGAAGTGTGCATTCAGTGTGAACTGGAGGGAGCGCACCTGGAGCTGTGATGAAGGAAATCAACGGTGACAGTCACCATGAGCCAGGAGGGAGTCTGGGTGGCCGCGCCCAGCCCTCAGCATCCCTCTCTCCATCATTAAGGGCCGGCGTGCACTGGCTAGTCCCAGCTGCACATCAGCCCCACTCACAGAGCTCTTAAAGAGTACTGTTGCCCAGGCCCCACCAGGCTCATGACATCAGCACCTCTGGGGTGGAGCCTGGCCACCAACACTTGTGTGAGATCCGTGAGGATGGGGACCAGGTCTGCTGTGCTCACACAGGCCTAGCACACCGGCCAGCACAGGGTCAGCCCCTGGGAGACATGTGGGCAGGGAATGAAGGGGCACTGACTGTGTGCAGACCCCATATAGAGACCATTCCTTTGGAGTTGATAAACAAGCTTCAAGGTAGAGGTGAGTGTCCCCATTTCACAGATGAGGAAACTGAGGCTCAGAAATGTAAGGGGGACGTGCCCTGAATCACACAGCCAACACGAGGCAGAGGAGGGATTCAAGCCCAGCCGGGTCATCTAGTGTCGAGGGCCATTCAGGGACTTCCTGCCACCCCACCCTGCCTCCACCAAGGGCCTATGAGGCCCCCACTGGGCCAGAGGCTGGAGGAGGATCAGGGACAAACCAAAGCCAGCTGCTGCCTCTGAGGCTGTCTGAGGCCATCAATGCCACCAGGCACTGAGGGGGGATCGGGGCACCAGCCCTTCCGACACCAGCCTCTTTGGGGACCAAAGTATACTTGTAAGATACACTTTCCAGACATGGGAAGGTCCCCGCCTGATGCCTGCACTTTCACCATTGGGTCATTCTAACCCGTCTGGCAGAATGCGAGTCTCTAGACAACTTTTGTGGCCCCCGTCACACCCCTGTGGTCACACTGCTGTGACAGCTGCGTGCAGGTCTACAGGGCAGCATGTGCCTCCCCTGCAAAGGGGCCCACAGGAGCCGAGCCGCAGTGCAGACCTGGAACGGGGGAGGAAGCCCCTCAGGCCTCTCTCACGAGCTGGTGGACCAACAGCCCCTCTCCCTTCACTAGGGGGACAACCCAAGGGGCAGTCTGTGTGGCTTCTTGGACGGCCCCAGTGAGAAGGAGGCTGGCCGCCCATTGCAGTGACCAGCTCGGACCGGCTCTCCCTGCTCCCTGGGTCGTGCTGCCAGCGATGCTCCAACGTGCACCTCCGCACACCTGCCTCGGGCCCAGGCTCTGGTTTGGGCCTGGGCGGGGGCCTCGGGCTTTGGCGTCTATGAAACGCAGGCACTCTGGTCATAAGCCGTCGCCATCAACAGTATATGTAATAAAGTGACCCCAAGGACAGCCCGGTTTGGGTGGTCAAGAACAGAGAAGCCCAGGGCTACCACACCTACCAGCAGGAAGGTGGGGCCCTGGGCCCTGCTCTACGCCCCCCCCAGGATGGGGCCAGGTGGCATTCCCAGAATAGCCTGGCACCTGCCCCTCTTCTCCCCCTCCCCAAGGGGCACCAGGGGCATGGAAAGCAGGAGGCAGGTCACAGGGATGGGCCACGCCATGCAGAAACCCCGAGACCTCCGAGAAGGGCTTGCTCCATGTGTGGGATCCTCAAGGACAAGCCCCCGCCCTCTGCCCCTGAGCCCAGAACACGGAGGCCTCCGGGAATGGGGTATCGGGGGGGACCCCAACTTCCCCTTTGAGTGTCTCTATCCCCATGAGCCTCTCCCCTCACTGCTCAAGGCCTTGATCTAGGTATACACTTCTGGGCCCCAAAGTGTCCTATATGGTCCCCATCCTGTACCCCCTGCCTGCCCTAGGGGCTCAGTCCCCACAGCCTGGGCCACCTCTGCCAGGACCACAGAGAGGAAACTCTAAGACCCCGGCAGACCTCACCAGGCTGTCAGCACCCTCCTCCTCCACCTATGCCCAGCAACCCCAGACAGCTCAGCTCCTGCCGTTTCACACCTCTGAGCCTTTGCTCATGCTGTTCCACCAGCCGGAGTGCCTGCCTCCCTTCTGAACCTGACAAACCCCTATTCCCCACTTAAGCCTCAGCTCAGGAGTCACTTCTTCCAGGAAGCCTCCGCTGGTTGCTCCCAAGCCCAGGCTAGGTTGGGCACCACATCTGTGCTCCCACAGTCCCTGGCTGGCTTTGTTCTCAAGTAGCACGGATCACAATCTTAGCCCGCTCGCCTGTCCCTGCCACACCCAGCTCCTGGCCCCAGCACACAGGATGGGCAGCCCGCCAGGGCTCTCCCAGAGAGTGGTCTTGGCCAGACTAGAAACCACCCCCTCAGCCCTGGCCAGCCTCACACCCCATAAGGAGGCTCACATTTCTTCCTTGACCTCCGCCACCTGCTTTCTCCAGCTGAATTAATAATTTTAAAGTCATTACGTCCAGTAAACCGTAACCAATTAAGTAAGGACTAGTGGTGGCCTCTGAGCTGCACAGCCCCGCCTCTGCCCCGGCCTGTGTCTGCAGGGCAGCTGGGTGGGGGCCTGATCCCAGGGCCAGCCTTCAGGGGCCCAACCACCCCAGGGCAGAGATAAACCTCTCTGAGCAGCCAGCCGCCTAATGAGACTGTCAGGGGACTCCTTAACGAGATTAGGCCAGCCTAGCTCTACGTCGCAGTGTGTGGAGGATTGCTACTCAATTAGTCATGTTCAGAGAGGGGCAGACACTGCCCAGGAGGCTGCGGGAGCCCTTGCCGATAAGGCAGCCCCTCCTGGCATTCCCAGTTCTGCAGTGGCCGGCCCAGCCTCCTGGGGTGCACAGTAGCCTGGGGCAGTGTCCCCCCCTCCCCTGGGACAGAGGATGAACAGGGCGGCCTGGGGCGTGGGGCAAAGCCAGGTGTCTGGCTGCCGGCCCTGTCCCCTCCCTCTCCCTTGGAATCTGGGTGAGCTCTCGGGTGGTCACAAATGGGCCATCGGGATAAGGGAGCAGAGCCCCCGGGCGACATTAGGTGCATGGGGATGGGAAAGACCCGCCCTGGTGGGGAAAGCTGAGTCAGGCCAAGAGCATCCTGGCTACCTATAAACTGGGGGCCAAGTGCGTCAGGCCAAGCCCCTGTGCCCCACCCTCCTCCTGCAAGCAGGGCATTCCCGATGCACACAGTGGGGCCGCGGGGGCACTGCGGTCACCCCAAGAACTGCAGGAGCCAAGGTGGCAGTGAGCTGCACCTCCTGAAGATTAGGCCCTGCCTCCTGTCAGGATTTGGGGCTGCAAAGGGAGATCAGGTCACTCCACACGCACGGGGACCCTCAGACATCCCGTGGGGGAGGGGTGGGCTCAGGCCCCAGGTCGCCTTCCCCTCCTCCCAGGCTCCTGCCCCTGCCCACCCAGCTGGCCTCGACTCCTTCACTGCCCCACACCCACCCGCAGCTCAGCTCACTCACCCCACGTGCCTGGCACACAGGCTCCCCTCTCTCTGAGCGCCCCCCCGGCTCAGGCCAGCACACGCATCCCTCCCCAGAAAGCCTTCCAGAACTGCCCAGCCCCAAGTCCCGTCCCCTGGCCCACGGCCCACGAGTGGACACAGGGCAGAGCTCAGAGCCTGGCTCCTCCCCCTCCTAACCCCACCCACCCCAGAGAGAGGGTTCAACCCGGCACAGCACGGTCTGGGATCTCCTGGAGCCTGCTGCATAGGAACGTCCTGTCATGGGGGTGGCCCCAGGGCTTCCAGTCCAATCCCAGTCCCCAGTGCCCCATGGGCAGAGATGCCGCACGGAGCAGCTGCTCTCCCTCCCTGTGGGTGGCAAAGGGAAGGTGCAAGGGTGCCAGTGCTGCGGGCCGGCAGCCCCTCTCCTCCGCGGGGACACCCCCTCGTCCGCTCTGCCCCTTGCACTCTGGGCTCAGGGGCTGGGCGGCCTCAGGCCTGGCCAGTCAGGGCATCCCACTCCCCTGGCACCAGGACTGATTTGGGGAGGAGGCCTTCCCAGTGCCAGGCAATGAGCAGCATGCTGGGACCCTTGTGAGACTTTAAATAGTCCCGCTCTTCCCTAAAAGAGGGAGGGACAACCGGGCCCTGAGTGAACCAGGCTGCCTGAGAAGGAAGCCTGGGGAAGGGGGACAGGGACCAGGGTGTGGAGATGGAGGCAGAGTCCTAGGGCTACCATGTGAGCCCCTGGATCCAGCCATGCCTGAAGTTACACACCTTCAGGTCTTACCTATTACAAAGCCTAATAAATATCCCGTCTTGCTTAGGCCAGTACGGGGTTCTCCGATGCCCACATGATGACTGTGGCTAGTACAGAGGGTGCTTTCAGACCCTCAGCAGGCTTCCCTATGTGAGGTAGGGCATGGTATTCCCAGATGGTCCTATTTAGCATTTCCACAAACCCATAGGGGACAACAACTTCCTCCCAGGCCGGGAGAGGCAGAAACTTGCCACACACCCCAGGGCACCATGGCTAAGCCATCTTGCCACAGTCCCAGGAGGGTCATCATAGCACAGCCCTTGAAAGCCACTGGGGGGATGATCCCTGGACCACCGACCAGTGTGGGGAGGGGGGGCCGAGGTCTCAGCCTGTCTACAGATGTGTGACTGTCAGCTCGTCAGGACACCCAGGCATGCCCTCCCATGTGTTTGGCAGGCCCACACATGTATGTGCCATAGGTACAGTCAGACAGCCACTCAACAAACACTCGCTCCAGCCCTGCAAGTGCCTCGGAGTCCTGAGATGCAGAGCTCAGGGTGCCTGCGCTCAGAGACCTCACAGGCACCAAACTAAGACACATGGGAGATGTGCAGGACAGCAGGGCAGCAAAGAGGAGGCCCGGCCCCCCAGGAAGGGAGCAGAGCAGCCAGAGAAGGCCTCCTGAAGAGCACACTGAGCAGGAGACTGAAAGGTGATGGGAAGACTAAGGCAGGGGGGCAAGTGGGTAGATGCAGTCAGGGGAGGGCAAGGCCCCCTGTGCTGGCACAGCAAGGGCACCAGGGCATGTGGCAGGGACCAGGCTGGAAACCCGGCCAGGGCCAGACCACGAGAACTCAAATGCTGCACACAGGCAACACCCTGCAGGCCGTGACCCTGGGGGCCCGGCCAGATACCCGCGTCAAGAAGATGCCCTGCTGGGCTGCGTGCAGGTGCCCGAGCTGGCGTGTGCAGTGCACGTCTGTGCATATGTGCAGTGTCCAAGAGGCGTGACTGGGGCGGGCCAGCATGCAGTCCCATGTGGCCATACCCCGCCCCCTAGAACTCTCCCGGTGCTGATCAGTGGGTACCGTCCTCCCTCTAAGCAGGTTCACGTCCTCGACAAGAGCTGAGCAGCCACACGCTCGGACCCACCGGGCTTCTCCTGATGAGGCTTCGACCATTAACAACAAGAGCACATCAACGCCCTCCAGCCCCTGCTCATAGGACGGGTCTGGCTCCTGCTGCCTCAGAGGCCAGCGCAGCGGGGCTGGCGGCCACAATCCTGTACATGGGCTCCAGCCCCTGGAGCGCCCGTCGAAGGGGTGCTGGTGGGCATGTCGGCAGATCCACTCGCCACCAAGCTCGGAGCTGCTGGGCTCCCCCATCCCAGAGCTGCAGCTGGGTACCAGCGACACCTCTGCCCTTTCACAGGCCATCACCAGGGGCCTATAGCAGAACAAGGCTGCCAGGCGCCCCGCATTCCCTCCCTGGGTGGCACCGCCTAGGCGACCGTCTGTGAGTCCTCTGTGCTGAAGGGAGGAGGAACAGAGAGGGCTCTAGGCCCCCAGCAGACAGCAGCGTGCTGAGTCCCGTCCACAAGAGCATGCACAAGGACAGAAACAGTGCGTGTGACCGAGTCAGGTGTGGAAACACAGCCAACTGGTGGCATGTCAGTGATGCCCACCTGATGAGCCCCTGTGTCCCATGGGTGCTGCTCAGTGGCATGGCGTCGAGCCACAGAGCAGGCAGGGAGCCTAGTGGCAGGGTTGGGCTGGGCCTAGCCCACAGAACGTTTCTCTCTTTTTTTCTTTTTATTTATTTTTTGGTGAGGAAAATTGGCCCTGAGCTAACATCTGTTGCCAATCCTCCTATTTTTGCTCGAGGAAGATTGTCGCTGAGCTAACATCCATGCCAATCTTCCTCTATTTTGTAAGTGGGATGCAGCCACAGCATGGCTTGATGAGCAGTGTGTAGGTCCACGCCCAGGATCTGAACCTGAGAACCCTGGGCCAGCAAAGCAGAGCGCAGGAACTTAACCCACGACACCACCAGGCTGGCCCCTGGAGCATTTCTTCAGAGAGCGAAGGCAGCACAGGCCCCCTGCAGGCTGGCTCTGGCCGGGAAGGAGAGCCAGCCCCCTGGAAGGCATGAGTGACAGTCACAAAGCTCTGAGCAAACTGGACTTTCAAGGCGTCAATGTAAAGCTGCATAGTGGAGTCAAACAGCCAACCGCACACGCTCCGGGTGGGGACGTCTGATGCATCACCCTTTCTTGAGCAGGAGCGCCAGGGCCAGAGGACCAGAGGCTCCCCCAGGACCCCAGGGAGGGCGATGCTGAGAACCAGCACTCGATCAAGGTGCATTAACATCAGCGGAGCATCCAGAACAAGCAGAGACCGTCACTCTCCCTCTGCCTGGTCAGACGACATTGTGAGGAAAATAACTGTGGCTCCCGTTTACCCGAGCACCTCCTTGGTGCCAGGCACCGGCTAAGTCCTCTACAGACATTATCTCTTTTGGTCCTTAAGACAATCTGTTAGGGGAGGTGCCATTGTCCCCATTTGACAGGCAGGAAAGTGGAGGTCTGCAAGTGAAGCCCCCTGTCGAGGCACATCGGGGACGCTGTGTGTGAAGCGGGCAGTGACGATTGAACGCATCCAAAAGAGAATCGGGTGAGAAACAGCCAGGCTCCGAGATGTGCAGCCTGAAAAAGTACAGAAGGGGCCCAGCGGCTGTCATCTACAGGGCCGTGGGGGGCAGACAACCCCCGCTCAGCACGACGGCGGTCAGCGATGAGACCCAGCATCCGCAGAGGCACAGGGAGCCCATCTGAGGCCCTGGAGGGGCAGGGCTGGTCCACACTCCCTCAGTTAGCACTCCATGCAGCCTCTGGCCCCAGGGTAGGGTTTGCCAACCACCCATCCCCTCCTGTCGCAGTCAGCCCAGCTGCCATAACAAAGCACCACAGACCGGGTGGCTTCAGCGACAGACATTTCTCACAGTCCGGAGGCTGGCAAGTCCACGATCGAGGAGATTCGGTTCCTGGGGAGCGCTCTCTTCCTGGCTTGTAGAGGGCCAGCTTCTTGCTGTGTCTTCATGTGGTGGAGGGAGCGAGCTCTCTGGTCTCTTTGCATAACTAATTCCACCATGAGGACCCCACCCTCAAGACCTCATCTCAACCTAATGACCCCCAAAGCCCCCCTTCCAAATACCATCACACTGCGGGGGGTGGGCTTCAACATATGTATTGCAGTGGGGGAGGGGTGACACACAGCCATTCAGTCCATAGCACACTGGACATCCCTGGGCCTGGTCCTCGCCTTGTGGGGCCCTCCCCCACCTCTGGACACCAGAACCCTGTGATGTCGGCTGACCCTCCTGGATGGGACCACAGGAGGGCTGCTCCCACCCTCATCCCACGGACACGATGCCAAGGTGCCACAGGGGACACCAGTGAGGGAGGGCCCAGGCTGCTGCGCACAACCTCCTCCTGACCTTGGCCAAGTCAAGTGGCCACCACCAGCATGACCATCTCATTGGGGTGAGCTCCAGGGGGTCCAGGGTCAGGACCACACATCTCAGCCCAGATGTGTCCAGGAGGGGAGGGGAAATGATATTTATTGAGTGTGCCCCATGAACCACGCTGTCTTAGAGTTGAGATACAACAGGGCACAAATAGATGGAGTCCCTCCTTCTCGCAGCCTACAGCCTCCCAGAGACATTGCCAAACACAGGGCG
Source organism: Equus quagga (assembly GCF_021613505.1). Lineage (NCBI taxonomy): Eukaryota > Metazoa > Chordata > Mammalia > Perissodactyla > Equidae > Equus > Equus quagga. The sequence goes on from NC_060268.1 coordinate 101,781,122, forward strand.
AGGGGAGCACGTGGCAGGGCCAGCCTTGTCTGGGCCCTGGGGGGCTCCCTGGGGATGCCGCATCTGACTGAGACCTGAAGGAAACCCAGGCGGAGGGGAAGAGGGCGGGGCCTAGAGGGGCTCCAGGCAGCAGCTGGAACCACTGGCTCTATCTGCTAAACCTGCAGCATGGGTGTCTACAAAACACACACTCTCACACACACGTATACTAGCACATGCACATGCACACACTCACATATACTCACACACATACCCACACACACCTGCACACACACAAACACATGCAGGGAAGGGGCGCTCTGCTCAGATCCCACTGATGCCTGAGGATCTGCTCCACCTCCTACACAGCCTCCCCTCCTCGGCACTGCCCACCACACACCCTCCCTCGGAGGCAGGAGCACGCCCCCTGCCCCTGCCTGTCCCTGGAGGAATGCTGGCCATACGCGCCCTGAGCAGCCCCAGCTCAGCGCTGTGGGACATGCGGGTCAGGCCTCAGCCCTCAAGAGTCTTCATCAGGTTTGCAGGGGAAGCCCCAAGCTGAGGCTCCGGCTTGGGGTTCGGTGACAGGGAGAGACGCCCCCTCAGAGCTCGAGGCCCAGGGTGGCGGCCTGCAGCAGTCAGGGTGGCCCATCAGATTGTCTGGACTCCCAGAGCCCTGGGGGTGAGTTGAGTGAGGGCAGGTGTGCTGGGGGCCACCCCCGAGTAAGGAGGAGCAGCATGGGACGTCTGCGTCCATGACAGGGAAGGCGGCAAGGGCCCTGGGGCCGAGTCACAGCCACCTCAGCATCTGGCGCCAGCCCCCAGATGGGCACCATTGAGACAAGCACTGGGAGCCCAGCCCAGCAGCCAGTTCAGGTCTCGGACCAGAGCCTAGAGCATGGCCCGTCACCCCCTCACTGTGCCTCTGGGGGCCCAGACAAAAAGACGGGAGAAAGCCCCCAGCCCCAGGCCAGGGCAGAGCCATGGCACGACCCCCCGGGCACGGCCCCTGCACCGAGCAGGGGAGCCACGCAGGAAAGGGAGAGTGAGGGGGTAGCCTCCAGGCCGGGCCAGCGCCAGCACGGGGACCAGCTGAGCTGAGAGCTCCAGCCAAGGGCAGGCTGGGGAAGGGGTCCAGCCTGCAGGGCCCATGTCTCTGCCTGACCTGAGGGCTGGTCGCACCCAGAGACCAAGGGGTGTCATGTACCCCTGGCAGGGGCCCAAGAAGACAGAACAAACAGTGGCCAGGACACGGAGAGGACAAATGCCTAGCAAGCATGCTATGCTCCCACCTACACCCTTAACCCCAGCACGAAGAGGAGCATACCTCTGCTGGGCGCCCCCATGGACTGCCACTTACCGACAGCCTCCTTCTTGCCAGACAGACATCACCTCTCTAGATCCATCACCACAACCCCGAGGCAGCCCCACTCCACAGACTTTGAGACTGAGGTTCAGAGAGAGCGAGTGACCTTTCAAGACCACACAGCTAATCAGTCACAGAGCCGGGATTTGAACCCGGACCCGCCTGACCCCTTTCCATCAAATAGAGCCAGTTATGCTTGCCCTGTGGCCAGCTCCTGGGAGCCAGATTCTGGCCACTCTGCATGTTCAGAGCAGCAGAGCTGCAGCAAGATTGCTATATGGTGCGGCGACATCGGCAGGCTCCGGAGCCCCGGCCACACAGGAGGCTCCAGGCTGCCTCCATGTGAGCCAGAGCATCAGTACCAAGCTCCTTTCCAGCTCTCCTGGGATACCCAGCAACGAAAGGACTCAACTCCAAGTTGTGCTACATGATGTCGGGGCTGGGGGAGGCTGCCCAGCCCAGGGCGGGAACTGAAAGGAGCCAGGAGCCCCTTGAGGCCATGCAGGCTGGCAACACGACAGCCATCCCCACCCCTCTGCTTGGCCCTTGGCGAGGCAACATAGCGCACTTCCTCAACTGGCCCTCACGGCTGCCCTCTGTGTTGGCACTGCCATCTTCCAGTCAAGGACACCGAGGTGACCTGCCCAGAGTCAAACAGCAGAGCAGGGATAGGAACCCCAGTCTGTCCAGGGCAAGCCCCCTACCCCCAACTGGGCTGCTGGGCACCATGTCCATTCTGGTGCCGAGGCATGGGAGGGCCAGGCCAAGCACCAGCCAGGGACAGGCCCAGAGCAGGCAGACGGAGCTGCAGCATCTGGTGGCCTCTGTCTGGCTCTGGCGAAGGACTGATGCAAAGGAAGTGACCTGGGTAGACTGGGCCGGCCAGGGCCACATGTCCCAGGTCTGGCCGGATGAGGAGGCACCACCTGGGCTAAGGAACAAGCTGGGCCCCCAGCGGGCAGCCCCTGGCCTCACCCACTGGAGCCTGCCCCGCCCACCACTTGGGCCCAGAAACAGATAGAAGGGGGCCATCTAATCACTCCCAGCCACCTGCCTGCACTTCAGGCCTGAAGGAAGGACCTGGGTCTTTCTCTTCCCGACCCACAGCCATCAGCCAGGAAACTGGCAGTTTTCAGGTGAGGAGGAAGGCCTTGGAGGACCCAGCACCTTCCTGGGCCCCATGCCTGTCAGAGGCCAGACCCCTCAAGAAAGAGGCCATCTCCATAGCAAGAGAGAGGGCTGCTGCTGTGTGGGAAGGCAGGGCGAGGAGGCCATGGGGCACAGGCAGGGGGAGCCTGTGGGAGGAACAGGGCCACAGGGAGCCAGGGCTGGGGACCCAGGCTCCTGACTTCCCACCACACCAAAGGGCTGCCCAGAGCTTTCTGGAGCAGAGGGACAGTAAGTGAGTGGGCAAAGGGGAAGTGATGGGAGCCAAGGATTTGGACCCACCAGGATCCAGCACCTACAGGTGTTTTGGCTTTCTGTTTCTTTGTTGCTGTTGTCATTTTAACAAGTCACCAAGGCAATGAGGGGACTGTTCGGACACAGAGAGGGTAGTAGGTATTTGGGTAGTTCACCAAATATTTCCAGGTCTCTCCCTTCTGGGTGCATCATAGGACTGTGCTTCCTGGATCCTTAGGACCGGCTGGGACCACATGACTAGTTTCAGCCAATAAGTCATAAGCAGAAGTGATGCACGTCACGTGCGGGCTAAGCTCCTCCCCAGCCCCAGCTCTCTTTCCCTCTGGCACAGCAACTAGCAATATTCAAACTGAGCCACCATGCTGAGCCAAGCTCCAAGCCGACCAAGGATGGACACACAGCATGAGCAGGAGATGACATTTTGTGATGTTAAACCACTGAGATTTGGGGGTGTTTGTTACTGCAGCATAACTCGGTCTATCCTGACTGATACAAAGGGAATCATGGAGCAAAACCAATGGGTAGGAGGAAACAGGCACTCCCCTGGTTAGCCAAGTCCAAAGGGATTCACAGCTGGGGTCAGACCGGCTTAGTAATGATCTGGGAACAAGCAGTGCAGACTGAATGTTCCAAGTTTTTAGATGACAGCACTTTCTGGGTAGTGAAAAGGCCAAGCAAAGAGGGAAGATGGCTGCAGGGGAGACAAGACTAAGGGATCTTGACCTGGTCACTACAAGAATTTGGAAAGAATCTGTCCGCCCTTCCAAGATGTGGGTCTGAGTGCTAAGGGACAGCCTTAGCTGTCTTCCAAGAAAAATCTGGAGAAATGGCCCAACATGCAGCTTGAGACTGGGAGGTTGTTCAAGTTCCCATGTCACCTGGAATGGGAACAGGGGCAGCTCAGAGGCAGCACGAGGATAAGTGCCTCCTAGACCCCTGGCCTCTTGCCCACACACCTGGCGTGACACGCCATCTGTTCACAGCCAGTTAAGCCCAGCCTCCCAATGTGGGGGGCAAGGCCACGGCAATAGGGAGACTAAAAGGGAGCCTCTAGACTCCAAAATATGAGGCCGTGGTGGGACAGGAGCATCATCTATAAAGTGAGAAAGTGTGTGTGTACATGTGTGTGCATGCATGTGTGTGCACACACAGGAGTGAGCCTAGAATGATGGAGAACTCTGAAGCCTGTGAGTTCAGCTAAGGGAAAATGGAAGTCATTCCATTCACAGCCACAGGCTTGTGAGGAGTCCCGAGGGGGGACTAGATGGTTCCCCGTCCCCAGCCCAACTCTAGCGAGGGGCCATCAGCACCTACAGCCGTGGCCACGGCCATCTTCCAGCCTGAAGCATCGCTGGCAGCAGCCCCTGGGGGAGCCACAAGAGCTCTGTGTGGCAGGCAATTAAGGCTGACCTGTGCAGGGGCCCCACCTTGGGCTGGAGGTGGGCAGGGTGGAGGACGAGGGAAGGAGGGGGGTTCGAAGAACCTGCCCCGGCAGAAAACTGAGGCCATGGGCCTGCATGGTGGCACCAACTTACAGTCAGACTACTCAAGAAGCAGATTCCTCTAGGCACTTCCTTAGGCACAAGCAGGTTCCGCGCCCAGGGGAGGAAGACGGTGTGTCACTGGAGAACACAGGGAAGTCTTGGGAGGCGTGCAGCCTTACAGCGTGCATCTCCAAAGCGAGTTAGTAGATACGGAAACATGGCCGTGCGTCCCAAGTAACTCTAGCAGGTCTGGCTAAGATGAGAGGGTGCTACCCAGCGAGCAAGAGGGCAGTCATCCGTGTAGAAGAAAGTGGGAGTGGACAACATGCACTGGCTTCGACAGACACCGACAGGTGTGCCAACGGGATAGCAAAATAATGGCCCATAGAGACATCCACATCCCAAACCCCAGAAGTGTGACTATATTAGGCTTCATGGCAAGGACATGAGGTTGCAGATGGAATGAAGATTGCTAATGAGCTAACTTTAAGATAAGGAGATTATCCTGGCTGATCCAGGGGGCCCAGTGGAATCACAAGGGTCCTGGGAAGAGGGAGGCGGAAGAGTCAGAGATGGAGGGGGAGGTGTGAGGACGGAAGGGCTGTGAGAAGGACCCCGCCCACCCCTGCTGGCTGTGAAGATGGAGGAAGGGGGCCCAGGAGCAGAGGAAGGCAGGCGGCCTCTGGACCCTGGAGGCTCCTGGAGCCTCCGGAAAGAACCAGCACTGCTGACACCCCGATTTTAGCCCAGGGAGACTCATGGCAGGCTTCTGACCTGCAGAACTGTAAGATGATAAACTTCCATTTTCAACCAGCTAAGTTTACAGCAAAATTTGTTTCAGCACCAAGAGAAAAATAATGCCGCTGAGTGGACGGGAATGATGGTGGTAGGCCGACAGGCATCTTTAATGACACTAACATCCCACTCAGGGAGACCCTGACAGTGTCTCTGGGCCAGGGACCAATAAAGTCGCTCCCAGAGAGAAGGGTGGGTCTGCCAGCAGGGGCTGCATGGATACGGCCTCAGTGACCACATCCTTCTGAAGGGACGCTAAGGAAGATGCCAGAGGCATCAAAGCTCAGGGAGGGAGCCCATCTAGCAGCACGTTTATATACCAGCATGGCACATGAGGGGCAGGGTGACCACCGAGCAGTGACCAGTATAAACTGACCAAGACCATCAGATGGCCATCGACCAGCTCCCTGTGCTTTAGTCTCAATTTATTTCATTGTTTCCTTGTTTTATTCTGTGAACACCAAGCTATACTTGGGTGATTTTTACCTTGTCTTCCTAAAATGCATTTGTGCTTATTGTAACTATAAGGAATATTGCCTCGCATACATTCCTTTTTGCTTCCTCTTCCCTAAATTGTTATCTTTCCACTCTATGACAGATATAGCTACAGCATAACCAATAACTTGAGTCTTTTACTTACAGGAAACGATAATACTATGAACGCAACAGACTCGCGTTCAGCCAGTCCTTTTATGCATTTATGAATTTATCCAGTCTTCTACTTGAGCAGGCACTTTAAAACACTATGAAATTTTTTTTAACAAATTAGGATCTTTCCTAGTACCTAGAAGACAAATCTTCACACTTATTGCTAATATGGACTTCGCCAACTAAATCTAAGATACGTTTTAGAGATGTAAATATCATCCGTGTTATCATTTGCTAACTTTAAATCATCATCAAATACATATTTCATTAAATGTGACCCATTCTTTCACATAAACTGACCAACTGTCTTAAAAGGCAGTTTGTAAGGAGCTTGGACAAATTCAGCCAGAAGAAATTGTAGATATAAATCTCAGGACCAACGAATCAAAGTAGACTTTCTTGTTTTCTTTAGTAATACTTGAGCACATCTCAGCATAAATGATCCCATTTAAAAAAAAAATAAGTTGTTTTGAATATTGAAAAATATATGCAGCTGCTAAAAGTAATGTTTACAAATACTTCATAGTGATTTCAGAAAAAGCCAATAATATGTTAAATGAAAAAAGCAGGTTACACGACTGAACAGAATGAGAGCTCTCGGCATTTATAAAATACAGTGGGGGAAAAAAGACTAGAAGGAAATAACAGTGGTAGGATTCAGAACAATTTTGTTCTGTCCTGTGATGCTTTTCTGCACCTTCCACATTTTAGACAATGAGCATGCACTGCCCTTTTTCTTTTTTACATTTTTAAATTAATTCATGCTTCATTGTAGCAATGTTTTTTTTTTTTATAATCGGGGGAAAAAGTTAAATAAAAAGCTGGAAATGAAAAGGTCAGTTAGGGTCCACTCTCAAGGAATTCGCTAGCTTAAGAAATGATGCAGCTGAAAATAGCAACAGCCTCAAGAGAAGCTGAGATGGATTCACTGTGGGGTCAAGGAACGGAGAGGGAATTCGTGTTTACCAAACACCTATCGCAGGCCTCCTGCAGACAATTCATACATGTCTCATCTCATTTAACCCCCACAATAATCCCAGGAGGCAAGTACTATGATTATTCCGTTTAACAGCAACAGGAACAGAAGCTCAGAGCAGAGCTGAGAGACCCCGAGGTCACACAGCACGTGAGGCAAACGGGATTTGAACCTGGTTTCTGGGCTCCAGCAGCCAAGCTCATATCCTGGCCTGGTGCTGCCTCTCAGGCCAAAACAGGGGCAGCATCACCTCAACCCCAAATGCACTGGGAGGTCAGTGGGAGCTGGTCCAGTCCACGATGGAGACTGAAGCCAAGTCTGCCTTTGCCCTTCACCCTTGGTCACTTCCACTCCCCGGGGAGTCTTTTCCTTTCCCACCCAGACTGTGTCTACCACCCGTGTCCTGGTGCAATGACTGTCCGGACCCAGGAGCGAGATAAGGCATCCGTCAAGCAGAGCCACGCCATGGGATGGACAGTACCCCATAAAGCACAGGAGCAAGGACACCCAGCCAGCTGAGCACCTGCCCAGCCAAGCCCCAGGCTAGAGAGAAGGAGCCTCTGAGCACTGCTGGGCACTCCCCGAGACCCTCCCTCCAGGGGCTGGCTCCTCCCATCCCTTGTACACATCCAAGGGCTGCACAAGGTCACAGATAAGAGTGTGAATTTCTGCCCACACGGCTCAGAAGTTGCAAGCGTAAGCCAGCTTTACCCGGCACACACTCTCTGGGCAGCAGACAGGCCACAACACCTGGCCAGTATCCCCTTTACCTGGACAACAGTCAGCCATCACAATCCCACTCCCCAGTCCTGGGCATACACACACACTCACTCTTACACCCTCTGAGACTGTCAGCCTGCCATCCTTAGAGCCTGGGACACTTTCCCAGTTACCCGATTAGAGACACTGAGACCCAGGAAAGCAAAGTCTCAACCAGAAAAGGCCCCTGGTGGAGCCTTGTGCCTCCAGGACAAAGACACACTGGGGCTCGAGGGCTGAACAGCCCAGACCTATGTGTTGTTTGGCTTGTACTGTGTTGTTTAAATGGCTTGATTAGTTGACATCAGTTAAAAAGCAAATTTTACATTTAAGTCCAGATCAGGGGCTCCTCTTTTAAAAAAAAAAGAAAAAAGAGCACATCTATAACACTAGGATTTTCATTCCCAAATGGCAAAATCAGCTGAAGCTGTGTAACAGCTGCTCCTTTTAACAGAGTTGACCTCTCCAGACCCCCGCACTCCAGGTCCCACAGGGCCCAGCTGCCCAGTTTACCCACGTGCATTGCCCACCTGAGACGGCCACCTGTGCAAGAGCATCATCTTCAGTCCCTGGGGAACTGCTGATGGGGGTGGACAGGCATCATTCAGGGTCAAAATGAATGAGCACGGAATACCCCACACTGCAGGGTGGGAGCCGGTGGAAGCAAGGTATGTCCACAGAGATGGTCGAGAGCCAAACCGGTGTAAGGAACACAGGCAGGGTCCCCTCACATTGTGAGCCCCCCGGTGCAAGAACTATGTGTTCTGTGTGCTCAGCTCCCCAACACAAAGAACGAACGTCCACAGACACAAGTCTGCAGGGACAGTGTCAAGGGAGCAGGAGGCGTTGTAAAAAGTGTGGCATGGAACTGGAAAAGTCTGTGTCACCCTAGATCCCCACCCCAATTAGGGTCACTCCTGCCTAAGGAGGCCCCGCCCTCGCCTGGCTGGAGCCCACCGCATGCACCTGCAAGGAGTTGTGAGGAGGGCACACAGAAAGGAAGTCCAGGGTGGGGTACGGGGGTGCAGGGACTGCTGGTGAGACACAACCAGCCACCCAAGTAGGACAGGGATTCCTCCTCCTCGTACCCCACTGGACATCAGATAACGGACATCTGCCAAGGCTAGAGGCAGCAGTTCCCATGATGGGCGACACCAGCCTCGTCCCACTCACCACCACCACAAACACACTCAGGACCCCAGCTTGAACAACCACCTCAAGACGTCCTTGGACCTTCAGGCCCCAGAGCTGGACCTTCTCCCTCCCTGCTGCACCCAGGAATAGGTGACTCCCAAGCACAACCCTTCCAGCACAAAGGTCTCCCCAGCTCCACCTTCTGGACCCAGACCAGAGCCTTCTCTGAGTCACCCTATCCTTGCGGGTACCCAAGAGACCTGCGGCCAACCTATAATCCATGGCAGCAGGGGACTCTGGGCCCAGCAGACCCGGGGAGGGACAGCTGGCCTGGAGCCCTCAGCCAGCCCCGCTCCTCCCTACACCCACTGCCCCATCAGCTCCTCCTGGGAGGACTCCCTGCATCCCGTGCCACCAGCCGTGCCTCTCCATCCTCAGCACTCCAGGGCGAGGGCCTCAGAGTTCAACCCATGGATATGGGCAGCAAGGCAGAAGAGAGGCAAAGGGACCAGGGCTGGGCTGATGTCAGGGGCGCAGAGAGCCTTAGGCCTTGACCAGGAAGCAGGTGGTGTGAGGGAGGAACTCAGGTTCCAGAGCCCAGCCGCGAGCTGGGTGGGAGGAGGGAAGGAGAGGGGAGAGGAGAGAAAAGCGAAGCTCCCCGCCGCGCACCTGTTGACCCCGCCCGCCCGCAGTCCCGACCCGAGGCTGAGGCTGCGGATCACAGCGGCCCAGGCGCGGGCTAGGATTTGCCCGCAGCCGGGCCTGGTCCATCTCGGCTCCTTTCCTGGTCAAACAGCGCCCACCTCCGGCCCAGGCGGCGGCGCCTCCGCCCGCGGCGGGGACAGCGACAGAGAAACCGGCTCTTCCAAACCCAGAGGAGGAGCGCGGGCGGAGAGACGCCGAGGCCCAGGCACGGAGGGGCCGCAGGGCGCGCAATGCGCGCGTACTGGGCTGCGCTCAGGAGAGGGGAGGCGGCGCGCTCCGGCACCGGGCGCTCCTCCGCTGGCAGTGAAGACGACCCCGGCCCCTCGGGGTCAGGGGAGGTGCAACGACACAAGTACCCGGAACGCAGACACGCCCACCCACAGACACTCGAGAAACAAAGACGGCCCTGAGCCACACACGCCTGCGCGGCCAGCGCCGGGTGCACACCCGCGCCCACCAAGCTGGAAAGGAGCCGCACAACCCCGCAAGGGGCCGGGCTCGCCGCGCTCACAGGCTCTGCGCTCCAGTCCCGCCGCACACAGCAGGCCCGGCGCCACCTCTCTGCTGGGCCGGGTAGGGCGCGCGCGCCGTGTATGGCACCGCAGCTGCCCAAGCGCACGGGGGTCTCCGCGCAGCCGAGCCGTCGCAACCCCGCCGGTCTCCACTGCTGCGCCGCCTCGCAGGCCGCGGCCACTCACCTTCCTGCACAGCCTGGAACGGATTGTTGGCCTCGATGACCTTGATGGAGTAGGTGATCTTCTCGCTCTGCAGGATGTCATCGTTGAGGCTCAGGTCGGAGACGGCCAGCTGGAACACCCTGTCGTCCTTGGCCGCGTTCTCCTCGAAGATGGCACCTGGAGGAGAGGAAGGGTCAAGCCAGGCCTAGAACGGAGCTCCTCCCTCGCCCTCTCCACCCCACCCCCAGCCCCTCGCTGGCCCTGGGGTCATGGTGCTGGCAGAACAGCTGGTGGCCAGGTGGTGGGAGTTATGGACTGAGGTTTCAGCTTGACAGGATAGTTTAACACTCTCATCACCCAGCAGGGGAATATGCCCCCCACGCACAGTGCTCGGGTACACACAGTTGACGTGAGTTACACATGCACGCTGACATGCTTCCACCAGCTCACACACGTCTCACAACCAAGTCACCTCACGTCCTAGCCACGCCCCACATAGTGGACCCAGCCAAGCTGGGGTGGCCTCAGGCAGCACCCAAATGCACTGACATGGCTCCTGAGTCCCATCCCGGGAGCCAGAAAGTTCCCCCACAAGGCAGTGTCACCCGCCCCAATTCCAAAATGGAATGATGATCCCTTCTGCCGGCGCCTCTCCCTCGGAGTAGAGCTCAGCAGCCAGGTCCACAGTGGCTTTCCTGCGCCAGAAGGCTCCCTTACACAGGGGCCTTAAATGACCGGCGGCTCAACCCCAGCCTCGCTCCCGCGCAGCGCTGCCCAGCCTGGCTCTCCGGGCTCCGCCTCCTGCTCTCCATCTCTCCCCACTTCTTCTTCCTGCGTGTATGTTGGGGTGGGGGGAAGACTGTCCCCTAAACCCCTTGCTTTCTGACCGGCAGGGCTGAGGAGCCCAGAAAAAGGCGCTCTTGAGAGGGCCTTCTGGAACTGCCAACAGCCCCTCCAGGGCGGCCTCCAGCTGGTCCTCTGCGCGCTTAGCACAGCCTTGGCCGACTCTGCGCTTCTAGCGGAGGTCGGTGCGACTCGCCAGAGCCTGGCCCTACAGCCTGGGCAACTCTGGAGTTCCCCTCCCCTCGCCAGGCCCGGAGGGTCCCCCACGGTCCCAGGGCTGGGCTAGATGATCTCCCGAGCTGGGGGCTGGGTGGGAGGGGAGAGGCCCCGGTTCCACGTTACACCCAGAACCGCAGTGCTGACCGTGAGGCCCGAGAACCCCACCCGCACCAGGCGGGAAGCGGGTTTGGCCCCGGGCCCCTGCGGGGGGGCGATGCAGCTCACTCAGCCCAAGTCTAGTCCCCCACCACCCCTCCCCATCCCCGCCGGTCCCATTATCCCTGCCTTCTCACGCCTCCCAACCCCCAGTTTCTCGGTGCTCGCCGGTCTTTCCTAACTTCCGGAAAGGCGACTGCAGGGCTCCCCCAAAGCAACCGCTGTCAGCCCCCCAACCCGGCCTAACTTCCCGGGATTCCGCGCATGCTGCTACCAAGTCCCACACACTCCCCCTGCGCGCGCCCCCTCCTCCTCTCCTCTAGCTCATCTTCCCTTTCGGCTCTCTCCTTCCATCCATCTCTTCCCGCTCAGCGCGCGCACACATTCCCCACCCACCCACCCCCGCCGCCGCCCACGCTTCTCGCCTCGGCTCCCACCACCCGGACCGTCTGCCGGCCCCCAAGACTTGGACCACGGGAAACTCTGGGACTGTCCGGGATGGGGCTGCGGTGGCCACAACCAGATAAACACACACCCACACATACACCGAGAGATACACAGACACACACCGGGGGAACAGGCAGACACTGTGTCCACTCTAACAGGCTGACAGACAGTCGTGCACGCACCAACACAGGCTCGGATGGCCTCACACACCCCAACGCCCTCTCGCAGCGACACCAACACGGTCCCAGGCGCGCACACACAGCGACACACGCTGACAACACCCACCCACCCACATTCACACAGGGTTCCAGTCGGGCCTCTCTGATCCTGCCCTGCCAACTTGGGGAGACCCCGGGCCGTGCCCGCCCCCTGCCCCCCGCTGCTGTGAGCTGCGCGCAAGGGCTGGCCCGAGCCCGCCGACGGCCCCTCCAGGGGCGCAGGTCTGGATGCGCGTCCAGCCCCGGGTTCCCCGCAGCTGCGGCCCCAAGTGTCGGCAGAGGCCGCGGGGCCCCCGCGCGGGGACTGGAGCCCCGGGGAGCGGCGAGGAGCCCGCGGAAGCGCGGCGCGGCCCGTGCACAGCCCCTCCTCGGAGCGGCGCGGCCCTTCGGGGGAGCACCGCCCGCCGAGGCCCTCGACCCGGGGAACCTCCAAGTTTGGACGCCGCGCACCCCCCCACGCCGCCGGTGCCCCCGCCCAGCCTCGGCCCGGCCGCCCGCCGCGCTCACCGATGTGGATGATGGAGTCGGCCCGCACCGACACGCACTGGCATATCCAGGGGAGAAGCCACAGCGTCAGCGCTTCCATGTCCCCCCGGCGCGCGGCTCATCCGCCCGGGCCCGGGGCGAGGCCGAGGGCAGCGCGGAGCGGGGAGGCGCCGGTCCCGGTGCAGTCCCGGGCCGCTCCCCGGGAGAGCCGAGCCCGCCCGTGCGTCTTCCCCCGCGCGCCCGCCCCTGCGCCCTGCGCCCGCCCCAGCCCAGCCCAGCCCAGCCCGGCGCGGTCGGGCTCCCGCTCCCGCTCCGGTGGCGGCTGCGGCGGCGCTGGCAGCCCGAGCCCAGGCCGGCGGGGCGGGG